>NW_011346239.1:0-7250 GCF_000735185.1 Notothenia coriiceps | reverse complement strand
CCTTTTAGAAGGGAAGAAATGGTCATTTGTTCTGGGAATGTCATTTTCGAGCCTGAGACCTGAAAAACAGGCTCAGTGCTTAACAGGTTAAAGGGACAAGTTCATTTGATCATATCTAGCCCTCAATAAACAATAATATTAATTTTAAATAAAAAATATTAGGTTCAACTTAATATTATTTCTTTCAACTAACCTAGCAGTTATTTGAAAATATGTTGACATAATACATTTAATTAAAGTAAACGTTTCAGTTTTTTCAGTGCTCTACTATCATGAGGCCAATACGGAGACAATTAGTTGTTTTTATTTGTGTCTTTTAGTTAAATGAATGGGAATTAATCTGTGTTGATTAGTTGAATGAATGTTTTTCCTGTCATGTCTCTTTGTTAAATGTAATTCATAATTAGGCAGCAGCAGCTTCTCTTGGAGGCCTCAGGCAATGTATTTGTTGGTCTGTATTGCATAATTAAAACAATAATGATGGCACTTGTGAAGTACTTGATATCTAGTTACAGGAGTAATGTGTGGGCAGTCTGTTATTACAGTTGCTAAAGAGCCTCTTGTTCTTTGTTCAGTGATAACAGCAGGCTTTACACAAACCTGCCTTAGTAACAAGCTGGCCAATCAAATTCACCTGATTCCACCAACCAAGGTAACTACTGACCAATAGTGGAAGCCTTTTTCTAGAATTGAAGTCTGTTGCTAAAAACAATAACTCTCTATTATATTACTATAAATAGTTTATAGAAGTTTAGAGAATATGTTTGAGACTCTTGTACTTTGTATAAAGCGTGCTATGAAACAGTTTAATGGATAACATGCATTCAAAGATTAAAACATGAAAGGGCACCCCGAGGCAAGCTGTGTTCCTGCTCTGAAGCGTTGGTTTGAAGCTATTGTTTCCTTCTCATTTAATGTGAAATATTCACTTTGTAACTTTGCACCGCTTAGCAATGTTGTACCAAGAGAATGCTAGATGATTAGTTTAATATTAGCCATATTACTGGGAGAACATTTGCAAAGTGAAGAACAGCCTGCACAAGCCTTTCAGCTTTTCACTTTCAGAGTGCCGAAAGAGAAAAAGAAGCGCAGTATTCTCCGGATGATTTTACATACAGTAAGCTTGTTGTGGCCTCTGCGAGATAAAGTAACCTCATCATAGTGACAGGCCAGAGTCAGGCATTTCGTATCCATACTGCTGGGCCAGCTATAAACAGCTGCATTATTAGATTGCAGATATTGATCAGTGTCGTTCTGTGGGGTTCTGGATAACACTCGTGAGTGTTCAAGTGCTTAGTAAGCAGGGTGAGGATAAAAATGTATTCTGTTACAATTATGAATTACCTGTGAGAAAAAGCAACCTAATCTAAGTGCAAAATATAAAAGGAATGCTACCTGATTACTTGCTCATAAAATAAAATAAAATGCAAATAAAGACAAGAGAAAGGAAATATCAATAAGATGTTTTGAACAGAACAATGTGACCTTAGAAAATAAGAAATCAATATATTTTCTTTACCAAAAATGTGTCTTTTTTAAACAGAACTGTGAATAGAACAAAAGCATAGCGAATACAGTATAGGTGTAAAGACACCAGAATACATTATAGGCAATGCCTACAGAAGTTATTTTAGTTAAACAAATTAATTAAAAGCATACATAGTACTTTTGTTCATCAAATCAGGTGCACTTGAAAAAGTCCTGTGTAAGAATGAGCTTTTTCAATCTATCATTCTTTATTTTAAATGTTTTAATTGTATGGTAAAATTGTACTCCTGCTAGTTATCAGTCTTATTACAATTTTTTTAATGTAAGTTAATACTGTTAAAAAATATATATTACTGATTACATAATCCTGTTACAAGTATTCTTTACTCCCCAGTGAGTGAGTGTGGGTCTCACTGCAGGCTGGGGGAGTGTGGGTGCACACCACAGTCTTCATTACCATTGTTGCAATTCAAACGCTGGTTGTGAAGCTGCCATTAGCACATAGACGGACAGGGTAGGTTAAAGAACAATGCATCAGCAGCCTCCTCCAATCAGCCGCTCCGTCTCTCCCTCTCCTCAGGTCTCAAAGGAGCGGGTAAAGTCAAAAATGACATTCGAGTGGAGATCGTCCACAAGGATCACAACGCAGCGCGGGAGAGCGAGGAACACACGAGCATCAAACAGATGATGGTGAGGGAACGCTGTGTGATGCTGCCGTTTGTCATCACTGATGTGCATTCTCTCAGGATGTCTGATCTAAAGTATTCACAATGTATGGCTACTAAAGCCTTCTTTCTTTTTACTTTAGTTTCTTTGAGTTTTGTTTGTACATTCAACAAAAAACATTGTACATGTCATCAAACTGAAACTCAACAGCCATGGTTACTAGTTGCTGTTATCAGGTTTGCATATTGTATAGTCTCTTGAAAAGCATACATTAGTTAGCCTTGGACATTTTCCACTGTGTCATAAAAGCTCAATATCTTCCATTTACTAACCCTCTCACTGCAAGTTGGTATGTCATTGTTTCCATTATATAGACCTCTTTTATAATATCCATCCACCATTCTTTAGTATGTGGCTCAGCCTTACACCAGTTTCTTGTTTCTTACTTGTTATTAACAGTATCTTAGATAAGTAGCAATCATTATCAATCGGTATAAAATGTTGCATTCCTTGGGTATTTAATAACCCAGAATGTCTCAGATAGTAGCATGCACACTGTCCCAAAAGGTACTTAGTTTATGACATTCCCAGAAAATGTGTGTATCTGTATTCCCACCTTAACACTGTTGTTGTGGCAATCCAGCACTCACAACAGGAAAGAATGAAACAGAGGAATCAATAAAACACAAACACAGATATAGTTGATCAGTAATTATTATGTAGTTGTTGCAACAAACAAATAATAATGGGGAAACATTTACCTTGCTTTAACAGCAACCAATCGCAGAAATGCCCCCCAACAGTAGCAACAATCATACAGCATATAGCCACTGTAATGAACACGCACACATTCCCTAACCATGTTAAACGCACACACATTTTTATCATGCAGCCTACCACACAAATGTCACGTTTCTCTCTCTGAAAGCTATACTTGTATATGTTTAAAAGTCATCGTCTCATGACATCCTTAGGAGTAGTTAACTAACAAAGGTTAACTGTTTTTATAACCTGAGGCCTTCTCAGAACTTCCTCTAACCTCGGTGTCAGCTCACTTAAAATGAATACATCTATTGATAATTCAGAACGACCATTGTCTCTCTAACTCTGTGTGACCCAACTCTGTAAATCACATCATATGGCTTACCATGTGACCTTAATGGATATGCCAGAAATACGCTGTAATAAGGATTCTGCCATAACACTGTGAACCCACTAAAGCCTTATTATTAACTTTATATTAACTGTGCTGCAGATTGAGCGCGGGGAATTCCAGCAGGAGCCCGTGCTGAAGCAGCTCGAGGTTCTCCAGGAGGAAGAGAAGGAGTTCCAGCACATCAAGGTGGGTGAGAATATTCAGGAAAAATGTCAACTGCAGGAAATCCAGCAGGAAATGTGATGGCTGAGCTTCAGAGAGCCAATCAGCCTTTTATTTGCAGAGGCACAAAAGAAAGCGTTCAATAAGAAGTGGCTGCACATTATGCAGCTGCATAAAAACAATGCCTGTTAGCAGAGGTGTGAAGTAACTAAGTAGATTTACTCAAGTACAATTTTGAGGTACTTTTACTTTACTATACTACTACTCCACTACATTTATTTAACACCTTTAGCTACTTTCAACAAAATGTATCTCTAAAAATACAACTATTGGACTTACTCTTTAAGTCACAAAAGAGTCAAATGATTTAAATATTTCACAAAAAGTAAATCAGAACTGTGTTTTTCTACAACAGTGAAATGCTATTTGATGCAACAATATTATCTAGAAATATCACATGTATAAATATAATTGTCTACACACATAGAAAAGACAATTTTTCTGCACAATTATTACTTTACATTTGTATACTTTAAGGACATTTAGCTGATAATGCTTTTGTACTTTTCCTTAAGTTATATGAATGCAGGATTTTATTTGTAATGAATTATTTTGACAATAATGTCTTGTTACTTTTACTCAAGTGAAGCACCTGAACACTTCTTCCACCACTGCCTGTCGGTGTAATGTGAAGAAGTGCATGCTAGCAGAAGTGACAGCACAACACATGCGGGGGCGTTCCAATGATTAGACATCTTAGTTAAATTATGTTCACACCTTTTAATAGTCATTTACTCATTTAGCCATTTGATATTATATATATGGACATATATATGGTAGGCATAGATTACCACAACAGCAAATCAATCTTAATAATCCAGAATTTATTGTTCAAGACATAAATGTAAAGGTTAATTCATTTTACAAAGGCTTAAGAACAACTAACACAGCATTCTTTTTTTACTTTTTTTTTATAAATGCCAAGTGGTGCGTCTAGTGCCTGTCCAAAAAGATCTCACAAATTCAATTTGTCCAATAGCCTGCAGGTTGCGACATACACAGGAGAGATACACGGAGAGGAAGATAAATGGCTGCCTCTCCCTGCTGATTTTCTATTGAACCCTCTGGGAAAATTAGTAGAAAAGATAAAGTTATTTATATCTGTGTTTCTCCATTAGCTCTACAGCGGGAGCATTATGATTTAGGTCTGGTTTGATAAGGCTCGTATTACTCTCATTTAGTCAAGCATGTTCTTTCTACTGCCTCGTAGTCATTTCAAACTCAGCACAGTCACATCTGAATCAGAGAAATTAGTTAGCCAGTAATGATGTTGACTGCAGCACACCATGCTTCTCTTCCCACACACTGAAGACCAAGCTGTGACTCCTATTACTTCCTTATTTGGATATACGAAAACAAACTCCCAAAGAGTTTCGTTGCTGCAAACAAACAGTATTTCAAATGAAAAAAGGAGACGCATGTGTTACGCAAGTTCAAATGCATTGGTTTACTTTGTATAGACAGCAATGTTTTTCAGCCGTTTTTTTAGCTGTGATAAATTTTTTAGAAAAAATAAACCTGCTGCCGCACATTAACAACCAAAAAGGTTACACAATAACACATTGAAGCCTAAACAGTCTCTCCTTTTGGTTAAGAGTTCAGCTGCTAAGTAGCTAGCTTTGAGAGCTCTCTTATACAACGTTGTGATTTTTTCATAAATGTTACCTTTTTTTCAGTTTGTTTACCCAGGCGAACAAATAGTCAGATTTGTCACCACAACGTCTCCCGCGCATCACTTAATCCCACTGTTCTAAATTAACAAGGTTGTTATTGCGCTACCTACTGCATAATGGAAGAGTATTTAAGCACTTAGCCAGTCACAGTGTTGCAGGCTGAGAAGCTCAATATTGGCAAATTAAATAATGTTTTTGTGGACCGATTTTGTCAAATTTGACACATTTCCAACGGCACAGTGGTTGAAAATCACTGCAGTAGGCAATCAAATAGCTTTATTTCAAGTGTTGGCACTGGCTGATACCAAGACAGCGACATGAGATGTAAAAATGAAAGAGCTCAAGGCTTTTAAAAGCAGCCCACATTGGCCTTCTCCTCTACGCTTTCTTTTAAGAAGAGGCAAAGCATTCATTATTTGCAAGTGTGGGTAAACAATAATCTTTACGAAATACAGAAAAATACCGGCACACCGTTTTGTTTTTCTTAGTTCTTTTTTGATGAAATAGTTGCATAACAACGTATGAACCACAAACGGTTCAAATGGTCAAACATGGACTCATTGTGTTGCATTGGTTTGTTGAATGAGCAGCTAAGCATCCACCAGGGAAAAAAGTGCATTGCCCTTTGATGGCTTGAGAACCAATTAGCTGCTGAGCTGTGGAATGGTAACATTGACTCATTTTGACACATTCCTTTGACAGCAGAAGGGGGTTACATTTGTTATTTGACTGTCTAACTAATAGGAAGAAATGGTGATTTGTAGAGAGCCCATGAGGGCAGCAAATGCTGAGATGCTTCATTATAGCTTTCACAACTACGTTCCCACTCTCTCACATTTGCTTAGGTCACACACTTTGAAATTCAATCAAGCTGTAAGCCAAGTCTTTCTGCCTACTTAATATACAATCACTTAGCCAAGTGACTACATTAAACTAATCACAATTCTTGAATGAAATGGTATACTCATTACCAGACTACTGAGTACATTTTCAAACCCCTAATCAGGGCTCTCGACTAACTTTTTTCACCATCCTCCCGGAACCGTCCCGAAATACAATCTAAGCCGTCCCGAAATTAATGTGGACCGTCCCGAATTTAAAATATTTGTTTTTCTACATTATCATTAGTTAAAATCATTCAATGTGGCCTTTAACATAAATAAAACATCATACAAATCATTAGATGATAATTCATCAACCTTTTTATTTGAGTAAATCAGTCAATCACATGAACAAAGGCCAAATATATTTAAACAAACATGCAAACGAGAAAATTACTCTAATATTGAATCAAATCAAGTCCCATCCAATTAACAAAAAAATCCAACACTCTGTCCTGAAGACAGAAACCCAGAGTAACCACTAACCAGGATGACAGTCTGTAAAGGTCTCCTGACTGTGTTACAAACTGCCCCGCCCCCTCGCACACAGACGGGAGAGAGAGATCTCGTCTGGATTGGAAAGCTCGAAAATACATCATAGACGCATGTTGTAGTCTTATTGCATATTAGAAACGGAGTTGGCTACACTAAAACTGCCATATAATGTTTATGTAGCAATAATACATATGACATATATTTTTTAAATGTCTCCAGTACCGATAAAAAGTCAGATAACGTCGGAGCTTAACGTTACCACTGTCTTTAATAATTCCGGCCCGGGCGGAGCCCGTTTAATACCGGGGCTCGGTACCCATCCATACATGGGGAGAGGCGCAGCATATTGCTAAGGACTAAATACGATGGAGGGTTCTCATCTCAGCCTTATTACCCATAGTAGGGGATGAAGAGGAGTAAGTAAATAAAGAGGCCGGCGCTCCAGGGTCTGGTTCTGCTATGCGTTTTTGTGATTTAACAGTAAAACATTTCAGAATTCCTCCACGGGATACCATTGTCATTTTACATCACTCAACCCGCGAAATACACACACTCAGTACATAGCTTAGACCCGCGAATTTGCGGGCCAGGAATTCGCGGGCACAGCCAAATGCGACTGGCTGACAGCCAGCGGCACAGCTGTAGCTACGTACTGTGTGTGTGTGTGTG
>NW_011346238.1:0-2106 GCF_000735185.1 Notothenia coriiceps | reverse complement strand
GTTTACAATTTAAAAAATGAATCATTCATTCATAGTCATTCAAAATGATATATTAACCAACCTGTAAAAATAGGTTTCAAACTTTCATTAAAGGCAGTTGGTTGATGACATGTGAATCTGTCATTTTTTCGTTATGTCAAGACATAAATAGATAAACCTAGCAATTTTATTTCCTCTTGGGCAATCCAAACATCAAGATTGCATGTCAAAATAGTATCAGATAAGTCCATGGTGCAGATATTCTAAATCCCGACGACACATGCAATCTTGTAAACACACAAGGCCGCAACGGGAAATATTCTACACGGTGACTTACGGCTGCATGATAAACCATGCTTTAAAAAGAGGAATTTCGAGTAGACAGGCAGGGGATGCATGATAGATTAGTTGTGTCAGGTTTTATATCAGCCATTTAAGTTGTCAGCCTCCACAGCAAACAGCCCCAGAGGCAGACAAACCTCAGCAGATTTCTGCACTGTGCGCTCTCTTCTTCCTCTCCTTCTTGTGCAATAAAGCCGTTGAATATGATTGAGAGATTATAGATGTATGACAAAAGCAAAATCCAGAGGATGGATTGTACATCGTTAGCCTCTACACACATCATGTCCATTCCAGTGCACTCTCATGTATTTGACATTTCGCCACAATATATTCATCAATATCAGCCATTCTTAATAAACCCATTCTGGATTTCTCATTACTCTCATTTGAGCCTTCCCTCTGGCAGCCCACCCAGCTGCATCCCCTGCCACTCTAATGGTATTTCCTCCTATCAACCATCTTATCAAATCCAAATTCTTATGATGGATAAATCTGCCTGAGCTGATGCGCTGGAGTGCCGCCTGCTGCTATCAATGAACATGTTGCCAGGTGATTGTGTCCTGCCGGGATGTATGACATTATGAGGTCCATTTGGAGGCCCAGCTGAGTAACAATGGCTCCAATCGCTCAACGTCAATTTTCGGCACTGGTCGCCTTTTCGTAATCTATGCCCTTCTGGAAAAGTACAGTTTATCCCTCTTTATCTTCATTTCATTTCAAACCTTTATTTATCCAGGTGAATCCCTTGAGATCATTGATCTCTTTTTCAAGGAAGACCTGCTCAAGTAGGTTCCACATGAAACATAAAAACATAAAACAATAGAACAAAAAAAAGGAAATTATACAGCATCATTACAGGGATTACAATTTACAATAACTATTCACATGTACAGGTTCCAACAGCATCCAAATGTGTAGCATCCAACCGAGCTTTAAAAAAAATGTGTGCCACCAGATTGCTCAGTTTCCATTTAATTTGCAGACTGTTCCAAGACAGAGGAGCTGCGCATCTAAATGCTATCTTCGCTAAGACAGTCCTAGCAGTTGGGACATTTAATAAAACCACAGCATGCGATCTCAGGCAATAGCCACTTACAATTCGCCGTGAGATCAGGGAGCAGTAGTAGATGCATTAAGTTTCCCTAACATGGCTTTGTATATAAAAATGTGACTGAGCCTCCGTACAGTTAGCGAAGGCAAACCTGCCTTGCATACAGGGCAAGGCAAGGCAAGGCAAGGCAAGGCAAGGCAAGGCAAGGCAAGGCAAGGCAAGGCAAGGCAAGGCAAGGCAAGGCAAGGCAAGGCAAGGCAAGGCAAGTTTATTTATATAGCACCTTTCAACACAAGGCAATTCAAAGTGCTTTACAAAAAATGAAAGACATTAAGAAAATGGCATTTAAAATCAGTCATTAAACGATTAAATAAAGTCAGACTGAAGCACTCCTTTGTGCATAAGTCAATCCTCACAGTAAATACAGAGCTAAATCCCAGATCAAATGCACGCTGAAGGCTCTTGAGCATGTTTTCTCTCACTGATTGTGCTGTTATGTTAAATGTTTGCTGTTTGTGTTTCATGTATTGTGTCTGGATACTTGTCTGTTGAAGTTGGACATGGAGCTGCTGTGACGCAAGTCAAATTTTAGACTTGATCTGACAAATAAAGTATTATCGTATCGTATTAAAAAGAAAAGATAATAAAATAAACATTAAAAGAAAAAATACATGGATAAAAGTTAAAGTGCAGTTTAAGATGTGAATAGTTCAATTAAAAGCAGACGACAAAAA
>NW_011346237.1:0-2396 GCF_000735185.1 Notothenia coriiceps | reverse complement strand
TAGTGTGTGATTAGCTGATGTGTAACACTTGATTACACTGTAAAAGATGACAATTTAAAAGGAAAAACACAAACATATCCTATAACGGAAAGGTCCTATTGTGGGTCTCAAAGGGTTAATGAGACTTTATGTCCTAACATTATTTTCTTGGAACTTCTAGATTTTTTTACTCTCAGCTTGGACCGTTAGCATCATTAGCATGCAGAGGTCATTTAATATCACCTGTTTGCTTGTTAAACAGTTTTTATAATGTATTTATACGACTAGATTAACTACAGGTGTGCCACATGTCTTCCCCTACTCCCCCTAACTGACGGCAACACAAGTCCGACATTATACAATTAAAATAAAGAAGTCAAAACAATAAGCGTGGCTTGATGTTGAGTAAGAAAAGGTTTGATAAGCGGAGAGCATTTCTCCGCCATCCCAACTCGTCCATTACCGGCGTTCAGGGAGCTCTATGCAAGTCCACGGGACGCCCTGAGAGTCGACGCTAAAGGGCCCCCCTGCTTTGATAGTGACACCAAGGGACCCTGACATAACGTCACTATAGGACGAGTTGGGAGTGAGAATGTGTTGGTCCTCCTGAGGGCTTCAGACGATAAACAGCAGAATTGAAATCCTTCAAACTGAATCTGTTCTTTTTCTCAGAAACCCAAACCACGTTTTATTCTTCACAGAGAGGACACACGGGAACGTTTCAGCTTTTATTTGAAATGTGATTTACACGGAGGAAACTGAATGTCATGTTTGTGGATATAAAAAAAAGTCAGATAACAAAAACGTCCACACAAAAGGTGGGCTCTCCATCCCCCCCCCACAGGCACCTCTCTTTAATAAATAATCTCATTTACAGGATGAGGATTCAGATATAAATATGAAGGCGCGTTTTAAACATTTCTTTAAAGCAATTATACATGT
Organism: Notothenia coriiceps; assembly: GCF_000735185.1. NCBI lineage: Eukaryota > Metazoa > Chordata > Actinopteri > Perciformes > Nototheniidae > Notothenia > Notothenia coriiceps. Next base: position 1,475 of record NW_011346237.1, on the reverse strand, counting down.
TTTGAGGCAATAAGAAAAAAGTAAAAGGCAGATCAATCAAGCAGAAATGATATTGGCAAACCCAGAGAAAAAAGATGGCACAAAATGATAGAAGATTTGAAATTATAGGCACTATTTGATCTCAGCCAGCACACAGCTTCCCTAACACCGGGTCCTTCTGCAGCACCGGGTAAGCACCGGGTAAGCTCCGGGTAAATATCAGATATTCAAAGTATTCAACCTGAAGATGATTTCATTGGACGAGACAGGATCTGATGAGGAATCAACGTCTGTAATTGGCTGAAGTTTCTTTGTTCTGCAATTTAAAATGGACCAATCAGCACTTTAATTAAGAGCTGCATCAATTAGCGACACCTCCAGGTATTTAAAAAAGTCCTTTTTCATGCAAATCTGGAGAATCAGTGCATTTGAACACTTTAGGAACTGGGATGCACGTCTCTTCAGTATTTTCTGACATTTTAAAACCACTAATGGATAAAACAAGCTGCAGATTAAATACATTTTTGTTTATTTGCAGCTCGACTTGAATATATTTTGGCTAAACGGAGGCTTCGGCCGCGGCGTTTTCTTTTTTTAGAAATGAGACTTTGGAGAGTTAGCCGTTTGAGGTTCTAAAAGATCTTTCTTTTTTTTTTTTAAACATTTGAACTCTTTAAAAAGAAATACTGATATGGATCGTTGGACATACACTTCTTAAATAATTTGAATAAATAATTTGCAAAACATTCTGGCTGATTATTTTTTTCTTGAACCACACACACACACACACACACACACACACACACACACACACACACACACACACACACACAGACACACACAGACACACACACACACACACACACACACATACACAGCGGTGCATTCAATGCTGCAGGACATTATGGGACGTTTCAGCATCGTCAGGAGATATTTCCACCTGAGAGGGAGGGGGTGATGTTGGGATGATTGCAAGTGATGTGATGCCCCCCCCAAACACACACACGCGCACACACACGCACGCACACACACCCCTGCTCTCTTTGGCATGTCCTTGGCTGCTGCCGCCCCCCCCCCTCTCTTTTATATCTGAGTCTTTCTGCAGGAGTTCCTCGGAGATAAAGTGCCGTTGTTGTTCCTCCTGATGAAGATGAAGGGTTAGAGCGCCTCCTGGTGGCCACTCTCAGTAGCAACCCTCCCTCCAGTTCTCCCCCTGACCCCCCCCATAAGACCTGGGGGGAGGGAGTGACCTGAGGAAGAGGAGGAGGAGGAAGAGATATATATGTCAATACACACACATTGTGGAATCAAATGGCTGTGTAGTTCAAATTCAAGAGGAAAAAAGTCTCCACATATTTTAATAATTTATTAGCTGTGAGTTTACTTTCAAGAAGGATAAATTGAACGAAAATGTGATTATACACTGTGTGTGTGTGTGTGTGTGTGTGTGTGTGTGTGTGTGTGTGTGTGTGTGTGTGTGTGTGTGTGTGTGTGTG
>NW_011346236.1:0-4695 GCF_000735185.1 Notothenia coriiceps | reverse complement strand
GGATAAACTGTTGGATGATATGTGGTCTAGAGAGCGCGTTGATGGTTTGGTTTATGGCACAGCTGACTGATGGTTGCGATATTCCTAAATCGTCGGCATTGCAAAGTTGCATTTTCCCTGTTGCTAAATATCGTAGTGTTGCCAAACATTTTATTTCCGGACTAATCGGGTTATTCCTGTTAGTCGGGGATGTTATTGCATCCCGCACTAATTCCACAACAAGTTTGATACCCTCACGATTTAGCCTATATCTCTTGATCAATTCACAGTCTTCCATTGTCTCCAAAATCTCCAAAACATTTCGTCTCTCACCCATTTTCAGATTTCTTTGTGAATAGGTCTTACTGAGTTAGGAGTCCTCTCGAGGACTTGTAAGCTCTCCCAGACTTAGGTGCTACTTTTAGGCTTAAAATACTTTGTGAATGGCTCTTAGTGAATAAAATTAGGAGTCCTAAATTTAAGACTGACACGCCCATTATGCTTAGGAGTTTCTCCTAAATTCGCCAGTTAGGAGCTACTTTTAGCCCTAAGATCCTTTGTGAATATGGCCCCTGAACATCAGCAGGAGAGGACTCTTTAAAGTAGAGACACTACATTCTGATAAACAGCGCGATTAGGCCCCTTTAGGTTCCAATGACCTTCACCTACTCCAAATGCCCTCTCTACTGACAGTTACATAATGCATGTAACCCTGCCTGTGATTCGCATCAGCTCCAAATGTCTTGTTTTTCCGTGGCCAATGCTTCACCTTTCCATCCAATTCCATCAGTTGTTCTGTTATCCAGCAGAAAAACAAACCTAAACAGAGAACCTAATCTCCCTGGCTGATATAAATGGAAAGTCATTGTATTTTTTATTTATATGCCATTTAAGTTTCCTGCTCCCGAAAGCATTGTTTTTTCTTCTCTGCACGTTGAGAGCGAACCTGACCATCTGCCTGCCAAATAGCTCTGCCTCTGAGAAATGTTTTTCCTAGAAAAACTCCAATCTGCAGAATGAATGCTGCTCCATAACACGGCTATACCTGGAGTATTTATGTGCATCTCTCTGGGGAGAAAGCTTTCAGAGGCGTGGAGGAGTTGGTTCAGCAGCTCAATCTTAAACTAAGGTGGCCTACACCGAGCTAAACACCCACTCAAGTAACATTTGAATGTTTGCCAACGTGACTTAGTGAGACGGTGAAAAGAAAACGAATGTTATTTCTTGTGTGCAGTGTGGGAACCAACAGAGACGAGTACCCTCCAGTGCGTTTGCTAATCATTTACTGTTTCCCAAGAGAGTTTTCTTGGAAAATGTGTTAATTATCTTTCCCATAACGCATCTCCATCCAGTCATTACTTGTGAAAACAATCAACAAAAGCAGCTTGGAGAGGTGTGAAGGCCATCAAACACTGGACTATTCTTCCAGTTGAACTTAAAGCCTGTACTGACTTGAACTCTTTCTCTCATGGTGCAAAACAATTTATATCAAGTCATGCCAACATTAATTACACTGTAATCTGCGTTTTTCAATAATAATAATAATAATAATAATAATTATTATTATTATTATTATTATTATTATTATTATTATTATATTTTAACTGTATGTATTATTTTATTGACTTGTACTTAAATCATGTTTTATAATAGTTTGTGTGATAGAGATTATGCAACGTTGTTAGTGTTTGTTGATTGTTATGTACCTACCTAAGGACTGCAGATGAAAATTAGCTATTTGCTCAAATCTGGCTTAATTCATCTCTTTTCTTTTCTGAGATGAATGTATTTGTACGCATGGTCCTTGTTAAAATAAATACATAATAATAATAATAATCCATCGGCTCAAATCCATTGTGAGTTTTCCGCTCAACACTCAAACTGTCAGTCAGCTAAACAAAATAGTTACCTTACAGCTTTCTTTACCTTCCCTTCCTCGCTCAGTAACAGCTTTCATTTCCTCCATCTTGATTTAGTTTGTAAAGTGAGTGTGAGGACGCAGGTGTTCAGAAGCAGTCTCATCCCCTCCGGTGCGTTGTTGAAAATGAGACTGGTCGAGCGCCATGAATAACTCTGTGAACTATTTTTCATTTCCTTAATCTCTGCCCACGGGTCAGTTCGGTAACACTGAGTCATTCTTTTCCTCTCTTGCTACCTGACCGCACATATCGCCTCCTATGGGGCAGGATAAGAGAAGAAGAAGAGAAATCCACTTCTCAAATGCTTCGTAATTCAATATCTTTTAATAAAGTCAGTGAACGAATCTCCTTGTTAAGCCGCATGTCGGATGATTACTTCCAGATATTCGTGGCACTTCAATCCGGAGAGCACCTACCAGACCATGGAGGTATAAGTGACCCGAGCACAATGATATTCTTTTTAGTGCTTTCCGTACATTTCTTCAGCTCCATCTTCACACCTGGCTGGCTGGCTGGCTGGCTGGCTGGCCATAGTGCGTTTCTGCCGTGTCTCCTTTCATACAATCCCAGGTTTTATGTTGTTCCCGCTGATCTAGTGAGTGTTTGGCAGTTTTTCGGCGAACAGGGATTCAGCCGTCCGACACTATCGCTCCTAACGCAAGGCTAAGCACTCACAATTGATTTAATCACTTAGAATAGGAGCGGGATACAAAAGAAGCCTCTGTTCGTGTCTCCTCTTGGCCATGTAGAAAAGGTTAATCAGATATTAGGACCCACTGGAGACTGTGCTATCGTAGAAGCAGAGGGTTACTTTCCGAAAGGACTGCAGATTAAGTGAATCAATACTGCCATTGGCTGCGTCACATCTCACCATAACAGGTTCTTTTAGCCTCGAAATTCAAGTGTCCAAATTTAAAGGAAAGGTGACAGTGGAAATGGATGATAAGGTGTCGGATATTATGGACATGTTAAACAAAAGAACAACAGATTACCATGTGACAAAGAAAGGGATTAGGAAATGTATTGTGAATTATTGTATTGGTTTACTGATAAGAGGAAACAACTCGGTTCTTGATTTTATGTGGCGTTATAAACGCTGCTGAAGGTTAATCCAATGTCTCTGTGTCACTTTGAAATGATTACTGATAATCCAGCATAACATTTATGGCGTTAAATGTATAGACAAAGAAGAAGATGGAACTTTATTAATCAAAAATTCAGTTTCCACTCTGTCGTACGCACACATGCGTTTTTATAAAGGTAATACAGTAAACACTTTTTACAACATGCACATACGTTTACAGGCTGCTGTTCCTAAAAACCGTTATGAAATCTCACCTGTCATCACCTGACCAACACTGCTAGCAAAAGCTGGTGAACACACACTTATAACATAGAGCATTACTAGCTAAAGAGAGTAAGAAGAGACAAAAACATGACCACATTTGAACACATCATGATAACACATACCGTAATTTACCTTTGCCCAATACTAGTAGAGCTAGAACTTATTTTGCATTTGTGCTCTCCATCTGTTCTGATTGTATTGCCTGATGACAGATAAAGAAATCCGGTCATTCGATGTTGCAGTGGATTGTCTTTGCTATCAGCTTCCTTATTCACATTTACTAATCTCATAGTCTCGTTTTCAGGCAGTTGTGAGCTCTAAAAACCCTCCATTTAAAACCTGGTCATCATCAAACTAATAGCTAATGAAAATAAAAAACCTACATATTTCAAAGAGAGATCCTAGCTGAAGAGATGCACCAGGAGTGTGCTAATGTAGGCTATCATAGCTGAATTTAAGACACTAAATTAAGAAGAAAGGGGGGGAACTACGAATGTATGTGTATGTTTATTTAAAAAAATAAAAATGTTTGTGTCTCTTTTTATCTGTTTGTTTTTGTTATATTAATTTTTATTAATTTTTATTTATGTAATTGTATGTATTTGTTCTGTCTTTGTATACATGTATGTATGTAGGTACGTGTATGTAGGCTATGTGCATGTGTGTAGGTATGTACACACACATATGTGTATATGTGGGTACAAGTATTACTGTTACTATTCTTTATTCCCTTATCTATACATTTTCTTTTAATATTATCTTCTACATTACTTTACTTTTACCTATACATGTATTTATTTTGTTTAGTTAGTTATTTAATTTACTAGCTAGGACCGGGAGGGGGGGAAAGGGGAAAAATAAATAAAAATATTGACTGTAAGGACTGTGCTAATGGACACTTGCTAGTCATTTAGAGTGTTTGTTGCAGTCGTTATGTGATCTACATACATTTGTTGTATCTACAGCCATACTTTTTTGCCTGGATACATACTTTTAAGGGAATGTAAGGAATGAACAATTAGACATTGTATTTTATATTCTAATATCGTATCCTTTTGTTGTAAAGAGACATTGTAAACCTGTAAAAAGGGGTCACAGCGCATTGCAATGTGTCCCTCCCTGCTGTCTACTTGTTATGAAAATGGTCTATTACAATTATATATAGACATTTTTTATTCATTGGGATAAACCCCTTGAGATGCACCATCTCGTTTTCAAGGGGGTCCCGACAATAGCAGCAACTTACAGACATACATGACACACAAGACAAACCACATACAGTCTGTTAAGTGAAATTCAAGCAATGCACAAAATCATTACAATTTGAGAGACAGTCGAGCAAATCAGTTTCATCAATATCAGTTAATAACAAGTGCAGACCAGTTGAAAGTGAGATAACAATGCATGTTTAAACATACCCAATGATGCAAGAGATCTAATAGCAGCAGG
>NW_011346235.1:6742-19390 GCF_000735185.1 Notothenia coriiceps | reverse complement strand
CCCCCTTTATGATTTTTTTTTTAGGTAAAAGTCGAGACGACTATAAATAAACCTTTGTTATAATTCACTTCACGATCGCTAAGCAAAAGGAATGCTATTGTTGGCGTGATGACGTTTTGTTGTCTTAGTTATAGTTAATACCCAGTCTGCTATAAAAGCTTCAAAATTCACCAGTTGGATTTTTTACTGACTTGTTTTGTCTCGAGAAACAGGCCAAAATATTAGTTTAAACTTTGGTCGGTTAAAAACATAATTTCAGGCAAATGAAAAATAATTAAAATAGCCATTGACTTTGAAATGAGGGAATCAGAAGTGCTTTAATGCAACTTTATGCGTGCGTGCGTGTCCTTTTACAGAAAACAACAATTTTCCTGCGGTCCTGGTAGCACTCTCATCTGTCAGGATGCAGCTCCGGTTAGAAACATAAACAGGGCCAGACATATCGGTCAGGTGTCTCAGACTCATGGAGAGAGGGCAAAGTGTGTTGGTTCTGCACACACACACACACACACACACACACACACACACACACACACACACACACACACACACACACACACACACACACACACACACACACACACACACACACACAGCCTTCTCTGTGGTCATTGATCTGCCATCATGAGGTTCCTGCTGCCTCCCAAATCAGCCGCTAACTGTCCTCGCTAACCTATCATGTCTTCCCCCGAGAGGAAGGAACTCAAATTTAAAGCCTTAAGCATAAACAAAGGTTTATGTGCACACACCAACACACACAGCTGCTGAAAGCAATCACCTCCTCTCCTCCGTCTCCCTGGGACAGAGGAGCAGCAGGTCAGATTCAGCTGGAAACGTTGTTAAGCTCCTCGTAGAGGCTCTACTTAACCTGCAAACCCTCACAAACATGCCAATACATTCAGGAACATCTGGCTTTTTCAGACACACATTGTTATTTTAACACTCGGGACAATTTTACATGACATTGTTAATCTGGCGTGGTTTTAAAGAAACGACTTTCATTATGTACCTCAGCCCTTTCTCACGCTCAGCTCCAAAAGTCCCTTTTCAGGGATAACTTGCTCTGTAGAAAGTCCAGCCCTCTGAAGTCCGGTTTAGTCCACTTTGGATTGTGCCGGTGAGAAAAGGTTCTTGGCCCCAGGCTAACGGGTCCCTTAGCTTCGTCACTGTGCAATGTGAAAAGCCCTTTACACGTTAAATCCTGCTGTAAAAGTTCCTGAGTTACTAGAATACTTCCTGGATTCTAGGAAAGGTTTTCCTCAAATAACTTTATATTGAATTCAGCATTTACTGATAGCAGGAATGTAGAATTAGTTGTGTCTCTTCACATCAGATCAATGTTGTCAGTTGGACGTGTTGCTGTTAGATTTAGTTTGGATTGTTTTCACGATGATGGACAGTTTGACAGTTTTTCTAGCATCGCCTGTCTTATCTACTCGAATCATATCATAGTGGAGAGGCATCACTCAATGCCCAGATGTTTTGTTTTCCATAGCGAATAACAATCACCGCTTTTAGGAGTTTAGCTGAACTCTCAATCTTTATGACCCTTCAAAAACTTTTCAATTTCATCATTGAGCTTGTTGTTCTTACACAGTTAGACCTTTGTTTTTTCAATCATAAATTCAAGTCTCTCCTTGGAGTTCTAACTCAAATCAACACGTTGTCTTTAGTGTCCGGGTTAGGCTGAGGACGTTCATTTGTTTAATTTAGATGCTTAATGCTGAGTCACTAACGGGTTCAGAACTCATTCCTGCACCACTCGACATGGTCTCAGGAAGTGACCCTGATGATACACTGCACCTTGTCTGATGTACGGAACATATGAATTAGCACTAAAAGAAAGAGGTTTTGTGGTGTGCCCTATAGACGGAGAGCTTTTAGTGTCTCGGAGAAATAAAACAGCATTTCTGACGGAGAGCATCCCTGAGAGTCAACGCTCCCTGAACGTTTGGACAGGTTGACCGCTGACCTCAGAGTGGTTTTACAGCAGGAAACCTCTCCAACAGTGGCAATTTACCACATCCCTAAAGGACAAGTTACACCTCCACCTGGATGTTTTCTGTCGCTCACGGAGCACAAGTGCACCTCGTCATGCTTATAAACCCCCTGGGATAAATCCATTTATCAGATAAAGGCGAGTAGACGGGGAGGCACGGACAAACATTCAACTGAAACCTGACAGGAAGCTTTTCACAGCTTCTCTTCACGTGTCACCTCATTTCATGGGCAGGGTGCATTTGTAAGAGGCCATTACAGCCGCAGTCACCTGAAAAAAGAAGAAAAGAGGCTCTGAAAAGTCGGCTAAAAGGGCTCCAGAAAAAGGAAGTAATTTTGTACTTGCAAAGTATTTCTATTCAGGGGATAAAGCCCATTATGCACTTGCCTGGGTGCCCGCTCTGAAAAGATGGATGAAACTGTAATCAAAATACAAAATAAGCTTTTGGAAGAGCAAACGACAATCTGAGCTTCACCGTCTGGAATATCACTTCTGAAAATGATTCACAACATTTTGTCGGCCAAGGACATACAGTCCCTAAAATACTAATTTGTTTCTCCCTGTTGATACGAACAGAGTTGCACATTATTATCATATATAGCTGTTTTATATATTTTACACGATGCATTAATTAGATAATTCTCCCTTTTAACTTTTTCCACCAGAAGATTTTTAATTGGATTGTGCTCCGCTAGTGGAATATCTTCCTAATATGTGTTGTGCTTAATTTTGACTATAAGCAGTTTCGGTGACATTTCGAAAATAACAAACATTTAATCGATTGTTTTATACTTGTTTGGACCGTTTCAGAAGTGGTGTATGGCAAAGGTCAACGGAAATACACACAGCTGTTTTTTTGGCTGTCTTTTCTCCATTTTCTTCGAGCTAATTGAGTATTCTCCTTCTGAGGAACATGAGACTGCATATTTTGACCTCTAATTTGGTGAATTAAGAGTTCAGCATGCTGGACGTGCTTCTATTTGAATGCTGAAACAATAGAAATTGGCTGTGGTTCAGGATATAGATTTGTCATCCACTAATCTAAGCTAAAGGCGGCTAATGTTGGGCTGTAAAGGAACTACAGCACGGTCACATGACTTCACGTCACCACCGCTAAGCTAAAGGTGGCTAATGATGGGCTGTAAAGGAACTACAGCACGGTCACATGACTTCACGTCACCACCGCTAAGCTAAAGGAGGCTAATGTTGGGCTGTGTTCTTTAGGGTTAAACACATTAATAGTTCAAGCTGAAAGAACCTCCTTTTTTGTTATGTACATGAATAAGAAAGTTCATCATAAGATAAGTTAGCCTGTATTCGTGGACCTAGAAGTAAGGTCAGGGCCAGAGGAATTAATTATTAATAATCAAAATAACATAATTAAATATCTTGTTATATTGTTGACCATACTTTATAGTAGCATGCTCCTCTGATTGGACAGGATTTCCTCACAAAAACACACACACACACACACACACACACACACACACACACACACACACACACACACACACACACACACACACACACACACACACCAGGGCTCGACATTAAGGACTGCCCGATGGCCATGAAGCCTCACCTGCTGGTTGCCCGATCGGGCAATCTATTATGCCAGTATCATGCAGCTCGCGGATCCAGTAATGATTGATCCGACAGTAAAACTAAACATATCTATAACTAGTTGATGTAGTTTGAGAGGTAATTAAAATAGCTACGTGTGATATTCTAACCTGAAGTGTGTGTTTTGCTCCACTCACCGCTGCATGTGATCATGCAGAGCTGCGTGTCGACTCATCAGCAGCAGCTGATCTCTCTCCCAGTCAGATTAGACTTCACTCGCGTTTATGTCCATATCGATCAGATCCAGCTAGTTCTAGCTAATGATATGACTACCTGCTTATTAAAAGACACACTAAACAATAAGTGTCGCTATGCAACCGGGTGAGGCCACAAAGTATAGCGCAGCATTATGCATTTTTTTACATGCCCACCGGAACCCCGAGGCATTACCAACAGATCAACCCACAATCAACCCATACAGGACATCTCTTTCTCCACATTAAGTGTTAGACATTATAATTGACTACTCTTGTCTGTCACATAAGTGGCGCAACTGAAGCGGTATTGCGCTAAAGGGAAATTATTTTGACCGGACATTTTGACCGAAGAGATTTAGATTTGCCGGCTAACGGGAACTCTGACGTCGCCATTGTGTGTGCTTCGCGGATGCGCTCGACTGCTCGGGTCTGCTCGGTCAGCTTCCGGATGAGGAGGCATTCCTTCGACCAACTTACAGTAGATAACATTACAAACATTTTTAACAGGGGCCATAATAGTGTAAATAATGTTTGTTTTGGCAGTTACAACTGAATGTAATGTGTGAGGAGGGGTACGCCACCATGCCTGAGAACTTTCGCGTTCGGGCCAAACCACGCCCCTTAGCTGTGATATAATGAGCATATACCACGGCCTGTCGTGAGCTATTGCTTAAATAGATAATGATGATTGAGGTTTTGATACACACTTTAAAGTTATTATTTGAAGCAGTCACCTTGGGCTGTGGGAAAGTGATGGGCATATTATAAATTAACGACAAACTGAATAGTTGTCTTATGAAAAGAAAATCAACACATCAATTCAAAAGATGAATAATAAGCAGCACCAATTGAGTTAAAGTCCTGTTCAAATGTGCAACTGCTTTTGGTTTTAGAGACATAAAACACCAGAGGGAAAGAGATCCATATCAAAACTGGTGGATTATTTGGAACATGATTCAATATGTTGCATAGATGACCTGCTGTTAAAGTGTATTATTGTACTGGTGTAGTCTGAAGGCACCAGACAGAAGAGCTGCAGTGTGTGTGTCCTGTAATTTAGAGCAGCTGGAGTCCGGTGCTTCAGGTGTGTGACATTTCTGCGCCGCAGCAGGGGGAGTGGGTGGGTGGGGGGGGAGATTTCTTACACTTTCTGCGACCTCCGACATCATATCTGCGGCTCTTCGCTATTAAACTGCTCGTCTCCAGCCTCAGTAATGACCCCTTTAATCCGTGTGGAGATCAGCGGTTCAAACCCAGGTCAGAGGTCAACAGCATCCCATCCATTCCTCACTGCTAATCACTTCCTCTCATCCTGAGACCCTGACCTTTATATATTCACAAGATACTTTCAATAATTATTATTATTAATGATTAAATAACTGAAATTATTTCCACTTTTCCATTTCATACATTTTCATTGTTCGCTTCAAAATCAGTAATTAAGATGAAGGATACAAAATATCACTATAAAAAAAAGGTGACATTTCCCTTTAGGAAAAACAAAAAGATGTCAGAATCAAGTTATGGATAAAAATCAAATGACGTTCATCAGGTGAACAAAACAGCTTGTATTTTCTGTCTCTGGCTGAACATCGTGTCAAGACATCAGAGCATATCTCACACACTGCAGCTGAGTTTAGCTTCCAGAGAAACACAGTGTCATGTTCTGACACGTGTGTGTGTGTGTGTGTGTGTGTGTGTGTGTGTGTGTGTGTGTGTGTGTGTGTGTGTGTGTGTGTGTGTGTGTGTGTGTGTGTGTGTGTGTGTGTGTGTGTGTGTTGCATCTGTCTGTTTGCTCTGACACTAGTTTTCACATGGAAGCTGCTAATGTAGCATGAAAGTGGATTGACTCTGAGCTGAGGAGGAGTGTGTAAACCTTTGAAGTGTTTCGCAGTCTGTCTTTCACATAAAGGAACATACAACTCTGATTTCGCATGTCGGTTTAAACATGTCTGCATCCATGACAGTTGATTTCACTTCTTCTTTCCTGGAGGATGCTCAGCTTAACAGGGGACTCTTTAAGATTTCTGTGCAGACTTTTATTTTGTCCTTAGCTCTGTACTGAGGGATGTTTTTTCTCAGCGATGTGTTCTGTACTTGTTTTTTCTTTTTCTTCTCCTTCTTCCACTTCTTCTTTTTCATTTTCAAGGCATCTTTGTAATTGTTTAATCTTAGAAAATAAAAAGTAAAAGCACGACTCTGGGACCAGGGCTGGGTAAATTAGAAAGTTACTTCACATTGCAAGAGCCAAAAAGAAACTAAAGCAGAAGCACAACGGACCCAATAGACCGGGCCGATGGGTAAATATTCAGATGAGCAGCAGAGGTCATGTGATGGGACAGCAGGAACACAGAGGTCATGTGATGGGACAGCAGGAACACAGAGGTCATGTGATGGGAACAGCAGGAACACAGAGGTCATGTGATGGGAACAGCAGGAACACAGAGGTCATGTGATGGGAACAGCAGGAACACAGAGGTCATGTGATGGGACAGCAGGAACACAGAGGTCATGTGATGGGACAGCAGGAACACAGAGGTCATGTGATGGGACAGCAGGAACACAGAGGTCATGTGATGGGGACAGCAGGAACACAGAGGTCATGTGATGGGAACAGCAGGAACACAGAGGTCATGTGATGGGACAGCAGAACACAGAGGTCATATGATGGAACAGCAGGAACACAGAGGTCATATGATGGAACAGCAGGAACACAGAGGTCATGTGATGTGAACAGCAGGAACACAGAGGTCATGTGATGGGACAGCAGGAACACAGAGGTCATGTGATGGGACAGCAGGAACACAGAGGTCATGTGATGGGACAGCAGGAACACAGAGGTCATGTGATGGGACAGCAGAACACAGAGGTCATGTGATGGGACAGCAGGAACACAGAGGTCATGTGATGGGACAGCAGGAACACAGAGGTCATGTGATGGGACAGCAGGAACACAGAGGTCATTGCAGGGCAGATACAGAGTCATGATATGAAATGAGTTGCTACATGGCAGAGTATTGTGACAGTAATGGCTTCCATCCTTTGTGTTCAGCTCAAACACTTTCTCTGTTTCCAGCTTTGAACTCTCTGTTTTCTGCCGGTCAGAAGGATTTTCCTCCTACAGATGGATAAGCACATCCAAAATCACAAGTCTAAATCTGTTCCCAAACTATTTTCATTCAGCCTTGTGTTGTTTGCAGGAAATAAACGAGAAACACAAAATCAGTCTCTGAATCCGACAGGTTGCCTTCTCTGATCTGTTTTGTACTGATGTGTTCTTTGTTCGACGTCCCTGATGTCCTACATTTCTCATTCTGATTAATCTTTTTTTTTTTAAAGGTTTTAATTGGAATTTGTCTAACTTTTTGTTAACATACTTGATGACTTTGGTTACAGAATATTTCAAAATTAGAGATATTTTATCAAAACAACTCAACACTAGTTATTAACATAACCCCCCCTTCCTTAGCTGTTTTATACAATATACGGTTCATGATGTTGAATGTAAATTGTAAATTAAATATTCATATTGTGTTCCTATTTATTTATTTTCTTATTTATTTTTTATAGATAGTTCATTTATTCCCGATTTCATGATGTTCAAATCTATATTGATTCACAAAGCAGGAGGTCCTATCTCCATCGAGGCCACTTCACCTCACTCTGACTTCCTGTCTTACCTGTCCGATCAGACCCTAAACCAGAGGACCAATCAGAAGGTATCATCAGAACCGAATCCTCCAGATGCTCCTGATGAATCTGATCTGTCACCTCGACTCAGAGCAAACAGCTGTTAGTGATGACTGTGGTTCTCCTGTTTAGTTCCCCTCTCAGACGGATGACTTTCATAACTCCCCCACTTCACGCTTCGTCTGTGACATTTGCAATTTGAAAGGAAAAATTGGGCCGGCGTTAAAAGGATTGTGCAGTGTCGCTGGAGGCAGAGCTTGTTCCCTTGATCTGCACACCATCAGAGTTTTATTGAACATAAAGTGATTGTTTTGTTTTTTTTAGAATAAACTATCAAATCAGTTTGGCTGCTAGATGATCTGATACAGGCTACAGAAAATGACACTCAATAAAAACAACGCTGTCGGAGGTTCCAGTCGAGGTTTCAAGACCAAATTAATCTTCCAAGCTTTAACCGTTTTCTCACAAGCATGCTAACAAAGTCAGGATGAGTACAGTTCGTGACACTCATATTTGAATAACTTTTGTGTTTCTTTTAGTGATGCAATAAACGTGCATCTCTTCTACATATTTCAGTCAGAACAAATTTTCCCTGCAGTCAATTTGATGATAAACGTTTGGACTGTTTAACTGTCTGAGCTTCATTTACATAATCACAGTCATACTGTCTTTATTTGATATCTTTATCACAGTGTCAGGATTCAAAAGTCGCTCCGGTAGGATTTCTACATTTCCGACAATGTCAAGAAAACTCTAAAGTAAAACGTTCTCGCCCGAGGTAAATGGATTTGGATGCAACTCATTATGACTTTTTAGATGTTGCTATTCTTTCTGTACTACTTTATATCATGAAAATGGCCTCCTGTTTTTGAGTGTATAGTACGTTAAGAAGCTGACCAAAAGAGTTTCATTTCAAATAAGGAAGGCATACTTGGAACTGGTTAAACCATTTATCCATCTATTTTTAAATTATCTTTTTTTATGATTATGTAAATCCTACGATACCCATTTTTCTTCTGGAGGACCGCAGGGATCAGTATTTGGTCCTTTACTATTTTCTCCTTCAATTCAACTATCAGATTTCATTCCGCTGAGCAAACTACAGGTTTAAAGCAGATCTTCATCTAGTTAAACCCTAAACATTAGAAGTTATCATTACAGTTACATTTCTTCACTTTTTGGTTCCTTGTCTTCAAACTTTAAGCCTCATCTCTGAAATCTAAGAAGCCTAACTTTTCTCTTATTGAATTGTTAAATAATAAAAAAGTTCCTTTTAAAACTGGATATGATCCATCGAGCTCTTAACATTCAAAGTGCCAGTCCTGCTGACTTTTGCTTTCTCTATGACCATTTAAGTGGAACTTATTCTACATTTCCACTCAATTTAAAACTTTTATGCTGATATGAAAGGTTCAGGCTCTCTGACAGTCTAACAGAGTTGAAGCAAGCGATGGAGATGATTTAATATCAAGCTGAAACATGTTTTATGCATGAAGATATATATGAGTAGTGACGATCCACAGCTCCTAACCGCTGAGGGTGGAGCACTTTAAAGAGAGTTTGAATAACGCTGTGACGTAACAGTTTATCAGATCAAGTGACACAAGGGAGAAATCCTACTGGTCTAAGAATCAGTTAGAAGAGTTTGTAATGTGTCTGCATGATTTTGAAAATAACTAAATGCGACTAGTTGCGAACACTTGGACTGATATTGCAATATTAGAAAAAATGTTCAAACATTATTCACATCATCATTAAAAAATATATACAAATTATCATGGAAGGAAACATGGAAGCCTTTAGAAGAGTGGTCACCAAACAGTCGATCGCGAGTGTGGTGCGGGTAGATCGCGCACCGTCAAAATCTAAAAAAGTAACAAAAAATAAAAGTAAAAAAATAAATAATAATGTTTTCTTTTTAATAACGTTTTTAAATGTACGCCTTTCATCCACCACCCCGTTAGCAGGTGCCACTTGATTGACGTATGTATCTTTGAGACATTCCTTGTCGCTCCCAAAAACAATACACTGACTTCAAGTGATGCTCACTGCACTTATGGGAGATACCAACTACGACAACATGAACATATTTGACCGTGATTTAATTATAATGCACGTTTCAAAATGATGCCGAAGTAACAACATACTGATACCGGTTAGTAAGAAACATGAATTAATGCTTTGACAAGTCTGCAGACGAAAAACCTTTTTTAAAATGCGTGTTTTCTGAATGATCGGATCGACCAGGCTAAACTAACGTTGTATATGGTCCGTCCACACTCACAACAACGTCATACAGACACTATACAACAGCGACTGTATTCTCCATGACACAGACAGTCTGTGTTTTGTTCATGTTTAACTTTGGTCCAGCTTCTGAACAGATATGAGGAGCTGTGAGCTCTGAGGGCTAACAGCTAACGGCTGTTGTTTTGGTTTTCTGATTTAGCGTCAGTCAGTGACGGCAGGCTGAGATCCTCACCGCTGATTGGCTACCGCGCGAAGGCGTCATTCGCATCAACCGCGTCTGTCCGCGTCTTTGCATTGTCTTTACATTTAATCGCGCCGCCCCCAAAATTCGCACCGCGTCCGATGTGAACGCACCAATGGTCTATGCACGGATAAAGAATGTTGTTAGAGTTTTGAATTTGTAAGAATTGTGTTAAAAATAACTAGTTTAATGTTAATGTTGCACTTGCATGAAGCTTCAGTGGATAAGCCTCACAGTTAAAATGGCACTTTATGTTATCTGCTCACTGCACGATATAATCTTTTTCTTTGTTGTTGTTGCTGTCAACAAAATAATGTACACATTCACTCAAACAAATGGAAAATAAGCTACATACATTTATATTTAGGATTGTAATGAAGGAATGAATGAAACTTAAAATGATTGGTATGTAAATATATATATTTATCCTTTTTGACATGGTAGTTATGTTGTGTTCTTGGTTTAATCAAATTGGAAGTTGCACCAAATGATTTGATGTAATTCAGATGCAATTAGCCGACATAAAAGACCTCAAGTTGGAAATACTGTCTGCGCCGTCTTTTTCACTCAATTGCAAAGGTAGATCTCGCCTTTCACCAAGGCCTCGGGGATCTTGGGCTTAAAAAGGTTGTTGACCCCTGCACTAGAATATCGTTTGTAGGTTGGGACTTCTTTGCAGCACCACAGTACTTAATTCAGATATTATCCCATACTTTGCCTTCACTATTTTACAATTTTGTTCTTACTGCTATTTGGAAATGGCACTACTCCACAAAAACACGCTCAGAAAACCATTGACTTCGAGACAAGGGAATCGGAAGAACTAAAAAGCAACTCATTTCCGGGTTTTAGGACTCATTCCTTCACCACTCTGTTTAGGCTGCCTTTTCTTTATTCTCAACATTATAATCACTTTAATATTTTTTGAAGCGCAATTCCATGCCACATCCAGGAAAGTCTGTTTTTAATTATGACAACCACTTCATTATTTCCACTTCATTTCTGCGGAATCATGTTTATTCTGTTGATTTTTCCGACAGCTTTAAATACTATAATACCCATGATGCTCGGCTGATGTGCAGCTCCAAAACATGGCTCCACACTTTGTGAATTGATCTCCTCTTAGGCAGATGTACCGATGCTCAGAAAGCTGCAAACCTTCGTCGCCTGTGTCTTTAATCTCCTGACTCTCGGCCCCGGCGCTCTGCTGGTGTGTAAATAATTCAGTGAAATTTTAAATCTGCAATTAATTCCAGCAGCAGGGAGGGAGGAAGTCTCCTGCTGATCGATTCATTAGGAATAATGGCTGACATTTATGTCGCCAGACAAAGTGGGAGAGCCTATAGAGAGCAGCAAAGGGAGGGCTGCAGTCTGCCATTATAGAGTTTCAAAACAGAGTCTGGACAACCATGATGTCAGTCTGAGAACTCAAGATTATATTGTCTCCAATTTCATTCATATTCTCAAAAAGAAAATGGTCCGTTATTTCAATACCCCAATCGACCGATAAATGTCTCATTGACCCAATAGTCTAAACTTCAGAAGCAAACGGTCATTGCTACACAAATGCCCTCTGCAACAAACATTATGGGATGCAGTGGCTCAGTCTGTAAGGACTTGGTTTGGGAACCAGAGGATAAACAACACAAGTGCACTGACACTTTAAGAGGTGCCATTGAGCAAGGCATCAGATCCCTACACTGCTCCCCGGTCGATTGATCGAGGCTCACAGCAACTAGACGGGTGTCTGGACTCCCAGCAGAGTGACAGGAGGGAGTGACCTTACATTAACATACACACACATACAGTGGGGCAAAAAAGTATTTAGTTAGCCACCAATTGTGCAAGTTCTCCCACTTGAAAAGATGAGAGGCCTGTAATTTTCATCCCAGGTATACCTCAACTATGAGAGACAAAATGAGAAAAGAAAATCCAGAAAATCACATTGTCTGATTTTTAAAGAATTTATTTGCAAATTATGGTGGAAAATAAGTATTTGGTCAATAACAAAAGTTCATCTCAATACTTTGTTATATACCCTTTGTTGGCAATGACAGAGGTCAAATGTTTTCTGTAAGTCTTCACAAGGTTTTCACACTGTTGCTGGTATTTTGGCCCATTCCTCCATGCAGATCTCCTCTAGAGCAGTGATGTTTTGGGGCTGTCGCTGGGCAACACAGACTTTCAACTCCCTTCAAAGATTTCTATGGGTTGAGATCTGGAGACTGGCTAGGCCACTCCAGGACCTTGAAATGCTTCTTACGAAGCCACTCCTTCGTTGCCCGGGCGGTGTGTTTGGGATCATTGTCATGCTGAAAGACCCAGCCACGTTTCATCTTCAATGCCCTTGCTGATGGAAGGAGATTGTCACTCAAAATCTCACGATACATGGCCCCATTCATTCTTCCTTTACACGGATCAGTCGTCCTGGTCCCTTTGCAGAAAAACAGACCCCAAAGCCATGATGTTTCCACCCCCATGTTTCACCGTAGGTATGGTGTTCTTTGGATGCAACTCAGCATTCTTTCTCCTCCCAACACGTCTAGTTGAGTTTTTACCAAAAAGTTCTATTTTGGTTTCATCTGACCATATGACATTCTCCCAATCCTCTTCTGGATCATCTAAATGCTCTCTAGCAAACTTCAGAC
>NW_011346235.1:0-6697 GCF_000735185.1 Notothenia coriiceps | reverse complement strand
TATCGAAGGGGTGGCAGACCGGGGTGGTGGTTCCCCTTTTTAAAAAGGGGGATCAGAGGGACTGTGTGCCAATTACAGAGGCATCACACTACTCAGCCTCCCCGGGAAAGTTTTACTCTAAGGTACTCGAAAGGAGGGTACAGGCCGATTGTACGAACCTCAGATTGAGGAGGAACAATGCGGATTCCGTCCTAGTCGTGGAACGACGGATCAGCTTTTTACTCTCGCAAGGATCCTGGAGGGGGCCTGGGAGTACGCTTATCCAGTCTACATGTGTTTTGTAGACTTGGAGAAGGCGTATGACCGGGTTCCCAGGGAGTCACTGTGGGAGGTGTTGCGAGAGTATGGGGTGAGGGGGTCTCTACTCAGGGCCATCCAATCTCTGTACTCCCAAAGCGAGAGCTGTGTCCGGGTCCTCGGCAGTAAGTCGGACTCATTTCAGGTGAGGGTTGGCCTCCGCCAGGGCTGCGCTTTGTCACCAATCCTGTTTGTAATATACATGGATCGGATTTCGAGGCGTAGTCGTGGGGGAGGGGGTCTGCAGTTCGGTGGACTAAGGATTGCACCACTGCTTTTTGCAGATGATGTGGTTCTGATGGCTTCATCGGTCTGCGACCTTCAGCACTCACTGGATCGGTTCGCAACCGAGTGTGAAGCGGCTGGGATGAGGATCAGCACCTCCAAATCTGAGGCCATGGTTCTCAGCAGGAAACCGATGGACTGTCCACTCCAAGTAGGGAATGAGTCCTTACCCCGGGTTCCTGTTTTCAAGTATCTTGGGGTCTTGTTCTCGAGTGAGGGAACAATGGAGCGTGAGATGGGTCGGAGAATCGGAGCAGCGGGAGCGGTACTGCAGTCGCTTTACCGCACCGTTGGGACGAAAAGGGAGCTGAGCCAGAAGGCAAAGCTCTCTGTCTACCGCGCCATTTTCATCCTACCCTCACCTATGGTCATGAAGGAGTCATGACCGAAAGAACGAGATTGCGGTTACAAGCGGCCGAGATGGGTTTTCTCCGCAGGGTGGCTGGTGTCTCCCTTAGGGATAAGGTGAGAAGTTCGGTCATCCGGGAGGGACTCGGAGTTGAACCGCTCCTCCTTCGCGTCGAAAGGAGCCAGTTGAGGTGGTTCGGGCACCTAGTTAGGATGCCACCTGGGCGCCTCCCTAGGGAGGTGTTCCAGGCACGTCCAGCTGGGAAGAGACCAAGGGGTAGACCTAGAACCAGATGGAGGGATTATATCTCTTCGCTGGCCTGGGAGCGCCTTGGGATCCCCCAGTCAGAGCTGGTTGATGTGGTCAGGGAAAAGAAAGTTTGGGGCTCTCTGCTGGAACTGCTACCTCCGAGACCTGACCACGGATAAGCGGGAGAAGATGGATGGATGGAACAAATAATGATTGTGTGTGTATCTTAGCCTGATACTGTATATATCTTCTTCTAATTCCATATGTAGCCACACTGTTGCACTGGGTGATATATCCCCATATTACCATGAACACACACATTTATTTTTGACTTAAACACACACACACACACACACACACACACACACACACACACACACACACACACACACACACACACACACACACACACACTGTCCTGCTGCCACAAATGCTCACTAAATGTAGATTAATCCGCCTCTGAAAATAGTCCCCATCAAATGCTTCATTTACTAATAAAATGTGTGCTGTATTCTACTTTAAGTTTACTTCTTTAAAATGGTCCAACAGGCTTTGAGCTGAGTGCCTCAGACAGGAACTGGTATATTATTGAAAGATAGAAAAACATGTTTGTAATAAGAAAAGTATAGCGTGCGAGATAGCTCAGGCCACTTATACGTTTACACAAACATGAGAATAATTGCAGGCCGTGTAGTAAATTGGATGTTTTACTGTTTACTCTTACATTATCCTTTCTCCTGTAATGAACCGTCACATTACCCTCTGCCCGTTTCAGCTCAGACGGGGAACAGTTAGACAAAAGGAAAACAGTAATCACGCTGACATGGACAAATGATCTGTGCTGGTTAATAAGCGACCAACTCCTCCATTAGTCCGTCTTCATGCCAGTCACCATCATTAAATAATTATCGTTTTACCCTCTGGTGATAGCAGGTTGACATCATGACAGGCTGATGAACACTGCTGAATCTCTTAGTTTAATAATGACATGTAATTTTGTTATGGGAAACTGAAGATTCAATTCCAGTATTTTGCACGGTGGGATGAAAACCAAATGACTTCTTCTATCACGGATACGCTAAAGGATTCACCTGTAGACCTTAAAGTATTTGGTTTGTGGACCCAGATCAACAGCTCTATTCCATTATAATGAACAAATACAAATATCTTCTTTGCATAAGCATTTGTCGCCCCATAGTCAGCAATCAGTATGTGCAACTTTTAGCAATAACTTCAGCCTGAATTCAGTGTGAAATCACATCCATCAGACTTGTTTGTTTGGACGTTGCAGTTTCCCCAATCTTTCTTCGTGAATCTGCTCAAACTCTGTCACGTTGCCTGCATGTTGCATCGTTCATTTTACCGACTGCGATGTAGAGTCGTTGTCAACCAACTGGAAGGTCTGTGGTTTGATTCCCAGCGCCTATAGTCAACATGGTGTTGTGTGCTGGGGCAAGACACTCAGTCTCTTTATCATTTACCCAAGCACAAATGGTCAGTGATTTTGATGCTTTTTGGACATTTCACCATGTTGTTTAGTAAAGCCTGTGAACAGACACCGTGGACCTTATGCCTTTTCCCAAATGTATTGTAAGTCTCTATTTTTTTTGGTGCAGCAATGAGTCCTTAAACAAAGAGATGGGTCGGCCTTTCTGCCCTTCTTGTTCCCTCGTCTTTAAGTCAATGGACGTTTGGTTATGAGCCTGATATGAGGTCTTTGGTTAACACAAGCTGAAGAGGTTTTAACGTTTCATTTCACGACAAAAAACACGTCAGTCCTGATCTTTGGAGCTTTTACTTAAAAGATTACTTTGCTGTTTTGTAAATGTTTGGGTTGGTTTGCTACATTCGTTAGTATCTCTAACCCTCTTTGAATGACTTAAACTGTTTTTCAGAAACACGTTGGTACCTTGGTATTCCTTTTAGTTTTTTTATGGGTTTTGTTTATAAAGTTGAGAGATTTAACATTTTGTTCTAGGACGTACAAAATGTGTAGCCTTTATGTTTTCAAAAAGCAAACAAGTCGCTAAAGGATCACAGAAGTCCCGGAGACATCAGACCTCATAATCAACACAAGTTGAACTTGACTTTAGTGGTGATGGAATCTGTTTACCGAACATCAGCTTCTTAATTCTGGCTATTGCATTTATGCTGAAACAAATCCTGAAAAGGAGGAGAAAGATTGTCTTGCTGAACAAAACGTGTACATTTCATAATCTTTGGTTTGTCACAGAGATTACTTTCAGCCATTATCATCCATTTCCACTAGCTTTGTGTTAAGGGAACCAGAGCGATGCTAACTCTCTGCTTGGCTTACAAAAAAAAATCATCCCTACAGCTTTATCTAAAAAAAACATCCTTACCAGCAGCTAAATGAAAGTATGGATTGGTTGCATATGCATTTGTCAGTATTTCTAAAGCTCCAGGACTTAGACTGTGTTAGAGACACTAATGAGCTCCCTTGCTCTTTTTGGTTTGTTAGTAGGATTAAGAAACATGACTCTTGGTTCTCTCTGGAACACATCCTCTGGTCCCACCTGGCCGGCTAAATAAACCTGAAACCAGTCGATGAGTTTGCATCCTTGTTACACCGTCATGGCTAAATCCCAATCTGCACTCCAACATCTGCGTCCTCCTTCCAAGTGTCCTCGTCTGAAACAGTCGGTCCCGCCTCCTCTGCTTCACTTGAATGTGTGTTTGTGGTGAGCAATGCAGATTAGCCGCTGTTAGCAGCTCCCCTGGTGGCAGCTGCATCTGTCACATCCCACTCCATCCACTTAACACTCGCCCATTTCCATTCATCACCATAAAGAGGACTTTCTCTCAGCGTCACACCCCCACAGCTGATTTGCTGTTTGAAAATAAAACATTAGTTTTATGGGCTTTTTTTGTTTCTTATGTGCTTGTTGAATCTCTCAGCTTCAAGTGGTTTCTGTTCCACGTTGTTAGGTTTGTAACTCTCCATCTGCTGTTGGTTCACCCTCCGCTGGTCTCTCGCTCTCAGGAGGCGCTGCTGACAACCCTCAGAACAGACTGACGCTGAACACGTGGTGAAATCTATCAGCTGTCAGTCACAGGACCAACTCCAGCTTATCTGAAAAATAAGGATCTCGTCTTTTTAAAAATAGAAATGTTGCATGTTCTGCTGCTTCCATTGGCCAATAAGTCAAGTCAATTTGTTAAATGCCTATTATCATACATTTGCATTAAATCAACAATTTAAGTAATCACTCAACTGGAGTACCTTTGATTTCAAGAAAACGTTACGTTTGTTGCATGCTTCCAAATCAATCACTCAAAATGTATTTATATAGCCCAATATCACAAATTGGTGTATGGTTGCCACATTTAACATCAAACTCAATGTATCCTCACACAACTCATGAAGTATAACTCAGGAGCGGGACACTGTGAGCCGGCTCACTGGTGTGGGCTCGGCGAGACAGCGAGACATTGCGGCACTCAGCGTGGGCACACACACAAACTCCCAGCCAGGCTGCGGGTGTGTGTGTGTTTAGGGCTGGGTTTCGCTGTGTCTCGCTGTCTCGCAGACGGCCACTGGGCTCACAGGGAGGGAGGGGGGGCAGGAGCTCCAACAAGCCGTTTAGGACAGAGAGTGAATACACACACTATACAGAGATGCTGTATGAGAAACCAATGTGAGTTTGGAACATTGAACAATGTAAATCTATTCTAGTAGACCTCAACAATGGCATTATGATCAGTAGAAATGGCCATGACATGGGACCTTTAACCAAGAAATGTAACATTTAAAACACCTACTCATTCTCTGGGTGCATGCGTTTCATGCAGAAGTTTTTCAAAAGTAAGTTAATTGCAAAAAAAAGTTGAACGTATTTGTTATTTAATATACAAATCATCCTTTTGGGGGGTTACGTTTGCCTTTTAGTGGGCTTTTAGTCTGTACAGCAAAGGTCCCCCTCTCTTTTCTGACCTTCATTTCATTAAAAACACTCCAGAAAAACCCTGTGAAAGATGGGGGGAAAAAAACCGACAAAAGCCAGTAAGAGAAAAACAAATTGCCATGTGGATTGAAAAAAAATATTGAGGGATTTCCAAACCACAGGCTCATCACATAAACACTCACATGGTTCTCAATGGCAGTCCTGTTTCCATGGTATCAACCATCAGCGGCCCTTATCATGCATGCAGTCCTCAGCAGGGAGCCAGCAGCAACATCTGGACGTATCACGCTTTAAGATGTCACGTGTTGAGTTGTTATGATCGGGTTATTGTTCTGTGAAAAAGCTGTTTCTGTTGACACTTTTCTTCATAACCTCTGGCTTGTCACAAATCTCTCAAACACAAAACAGGAAGCCTTAAGGCGAAGATATTCAATATATTATTCTAAAATGGAAATAATCGTTTTGTACAAGCTTAATTTCTCGTGACCCATTGATTGGTATCGACTGCAGAGATCCAGTAGTGATGTTGAGCGTTTTCACATCTGAAGTTATAAAATCTGGCTTTACGTAATCACTGATCAAAAGCCCGTTTCATCTTTTATTTTCATGTAAATAAATGGTGGATTTTGAAGTTTGAAGGACATGACTGGTCAGTAGGGGAATGAATCTGAATTTCTAAAATGTTTTCTGTAATGGTTTTGAAGTTGCTGCTCTCCGAGCTCTCGGCCTCAATCAGATGAGTCTTCCTCTTCTCACTTCTCACAGCGACTAACAGGAGGGGGTGAGACACCGAGAGACTGTCTCTGTCACACTGAGAAACTGATGCTTCTCTCTCTGCCACTTACTGCTCTGTCAGACTGTGAGCAGCATTTCAGATTTCAGATTCAGACATTCTGCCACAAATGGGAAAGAGTTTAACATCAGATCCACTGAATGACTCGGGATAAAGAGTCCTCTCCTGCTGATGTTCAGGTGTATATCAGTATGTAGTGTCTCTACTTTAAAGAGTCCTCTCCTGCTGATGTTCAGTTGTATATCCGTATGTAGTGTCTCTACTTTAAAGAGTCCTCTCCTGCTGATGTTCAGGTGTATATCAGTATGTAGTGTCTCTACTTTAAAGAGTCCTCTCCTGCTGATGTTCAGGTGTATATCAGTATGTAGTGTCTCTACTTTAAAGAGTCCTCTCCTGCTGATGTTCAGGTGTATATCAGTATGTAGTGTCTCTACTTTAAAGAGTCCTCTCCTGCTGATGTCCAGGTGAATAGTCTAGGTATGTAGTGTCTCTACTTTAAAGAGTCCTCTCCTGCTGATGTTCAGGTGTATATCAGTATGTAGTGTCTCTACTTTAAAGAGTCCTCTCCTGCTAATGTTTAGGTGTATATCAGTATGTAGTGTCTCTACTTTAAAGAGTCCTCTCCTGCTGATGTTCAGGTGTATATCAGTATGTAGTGTCTCTACTTTAAAGAGTCCTCTCCTGCTGATGTTCAGGTGTATATCAGTATGTAGTGTCTCTACTTTAAAGAGTCCTCTCCTGCTGATGTTCAGGTGTATATCAGTATGTAGTGTCTCTACTTTAAAGAGTCCTCTCCTG
>NW_011346234.1:1452-3084 GCF_000735185.1 Notothenia coriiceps | reverse complement strand
AAAAGAGCAAATAGAGCGAAATGAGGCATGGCTAAAATGCATGATCTGTTTGGTATTTTGAAAAAAAAACTTCGCGGACATGTTTTATATAGGTATGACCCTACAATATATGTTTCAAATATAGCATGATAGGTCCACTTAACGTAAATAAAGTTGCCTTTTATGAAATTCACGCAACTCTTAATATTAGATACTGTGTTTTTAAGTGGCGATGGAGATTATTTGTTGACCCTGCTGTGAAGGATATTTTGCCTCTACAAATGGTGCGCTTTATCACTGCCTGGGTTTTGGTTGAAGTGCATCCAAATGCTGCTGCGTTTTTGCATTTGGCTCATTTTCCATCCGAAAAACACGTGTCTACCTGTCCTGTACCACTTGTTATGACTTCTCTCTCTCGCTTATTCCATTAAGACCAGTGGGGATTTTTTTTTTTACTGGGGGGACGCTATTTTAATTAGGTCATCCCAAACAATGCAACACAAGTGCGCACGCACGCAGTGCACTCACAAAACGGGCAGACAGGTCCACAGAACAGAATACTACCGGTATGCTTAGTCCTACTTTAGTTACTGTACTGCAGAAAGCAGACGGCACTGCGCTCAACACACACACAGACTCAAAACCATGGACACACTGGCACATAAATGACATAAACAATTTGTAGGCCTAAATTGCATAAGCTACAGTATTGCAACTAAGCAGACAACGCTGCTTCTCTCTCTCTCTATCTCCACTTTCAAAATCTATTTAAAACTCATAACAAACACAATTCCGTAAAAACGTATTAAATAAACAAAACGAAAAATATAGCCTACTTATGCAAACAACATTGAATCTGGACTTGAAATTATTATTATTAGGCCTAGCCTACATTGCAAATAAGCAGACAGCACTGCTTTACACACACACACACACACACACACACACACACACACACACACACACACACACACGNAGACAGCACTGCTTTACACACACACACACACACACACACACACACACCTTCCGTTTTGAAGACTGATACATCCGAAATGGATGAACAAACTTTGCAGCCCAGTTTCCCAGCTTTGCAGTCTATCCATGGGTATGCCTCTTGTTTCCTCCGCCACATCTCCTCCGTCCATACCTCTGGGAAAGGTTAGCTTGAGCTAGCCAGGGGAACGTTGCTAGCGCAGCTAACGTTAACGTTAGTGCTAGCATTATCCACGTCTTTAGGCGGCTCTTGTGATGATGTAGTACTAGTCTAGTAGCAGCTTCACTTATAGCTTCGGTGCTGCTAGCCTCTTTCTTCTTGTGAATTATATTCTTTTTAGAAAAGAAGTCAAGTAAAAAATGTTAGCCTGCCATTATAGAGCTTTTTGGTTAGCGTTCTTGAGGGAAAGAGCTGCCGCAAAATAGGCGAGCTGACACACCCCGAGCTCGCCGCGCGGTCACGAGCTTGATGACGAATCATAATTTTTTAAGGAAATCGCTTTTATTTTTTATTATAATTACTTTGAAATGTATTATGTGTGTGTCATTATTACAACAAATACACACTTGCAACTGATAACACTGGCAATGATTTTATATTTATTAGACCATTAAAAAGAAAGATCATGCTCCAAATAAGTGGGGGTACGGCGTACCCCC
>NW_011346234.1:0-1446 GCF_000735185.1 Notothenia coriiceps | reverse complement strand
TCCTCCCGCAGCTGGTTCAATGCCCGGAATAGTTCAACTTTTAATCATTGCTTTTCAACTTTAATACTTTAATAACTGATAAAAGGCCCTCTTCGCCCAAAAAGATTTCCAGCACTCTATAGTCTCTTCTCAATAACCCACTNTGCGTCTCACTTTGGTTATTTCTCATTTCCTCGCTCCTCGGTCTCGGTATCACTAATTGATTTGTGTGCGCCATCTTGAGTAGCGTCCCAGTGGCCTAATTTGTGCCGGAGGACCGAGGATCAAGGAGCGATAACGGAGCGATAGTATGTATTAGTGATGTGTCGGTCGCGAACAAGCCGATTCTTTTGAACGGCTCTTTGGTACGAACGAGGGGAATCGAGTCGTACTTGGTGAGAGCCGTTCTTGTTATCGTTCAATCGTTGGTCCACACTCAATTAGGCCACTGGGACGCTACTCAAGATGGCGCACACAAATCAATTAGTGATACCGAGACCGAGGAGCGAGGAAATGAGAAATAACCAAAGTGAGACGCAGCCAGTGAGTCCCCGTCATGGATGTATAATAAGAACTGGATACAGCGTGGGAGGCGGGGCCTCATTAATTCCTATGAGAGTTGCTCATTGGCGCATGATGATAAAATGGCCCAACTTTTGAGAGAGCGAAACGTCACAGATTACCCGGCATGCCTGAGAAGTACCGGTATGTGCGCTTATAGCGCATGCGCAACTTTAACCAAAATGGTCGTTCACATCAAGCACGTCAATTTGCGTACACGTAACAGCACCGCACGTTCATGACAGCATGGTACTGGCTTGTTTTTATGATGGATTTGATATTAACGAGGCGGAAGTTAGCAGCACGTCAATTTGCGTACACGTAACAGCACCGCACGTTCATGACAGCATGGTAATGGCTTGTTTTTATGATGGATTTGATATTAACGAGGCGGCAGTTAGCAGCTAGCGGCTAGCTAGTAATTATGCTAATGTGCACATCAATCGTTATGTACTTATATTACGCTGTAACAGGATCTAGTGATATCCAAGCAACCGAGCTTCATTTAGCATGAAAGAATTATTGCACTGTATATATATATGTATATATATACATATATATATATATATACATACAGTGCAATAAGCTTCTTAGTGCAATAAGAAGCTACAGGGACGTTAATCTATCGTCGGTAATATTAACTTTATTTAGATACAACATTTACGGTACAATATTTAATCATACAGCCCATGTCGTATAATATTTTACAAATGATGAATTACAGCAAACATGTGCAATATATCCATTATTATAGCTCCGTGGGATGGCAGTGAGACGATATGGGTCCGTTGTTATTGTGCATCCATGGGTAAAGATGAACGCATGTAGTGCTGAACCTGCTGAACACGTAACATGAACGTGCCGGGCGGCGCGGTCCCGTGGGTTAGATGCAAGTTCATAATGCAG
>NW_011346233.1:0-2545 GCF_000735185.1 Notothenia coriiceps | reverse complement strand
TTCCTGCTAATTACAAGATGTGATTTATCTAAATATCCCTTCTTATTTCAGACATCTTACCGAGCACATGTTCACTTGTTCTAGTGAACACCTTGTTTTCATTATTGTTTGACTTGTTTTTGGAGCAGTATTTTTTCCAGTGCTTGTGCTAAAAAAAAACATTATAAATTATATTTGACAAAAAGGGTCCTTCTTCTATAGCAGGCCAACGGGCGAACGCCCCCTTTAGGGTCTATTTGTTCTTGACGTACGGAGCCTTGACAGAGGGGGTGTGTCTCGATTCAAAAGACGATTTGTCCGCTCTCAAGGTGGTTTGATTCATGGTCGTCCTATCTGCCTGTTCAGAAAGCTCACAGTCACAGTGGTCCCCAGCTCGTAAATCAGCCATCATTCACCCCAGCGTGTGACAGAGATCTAGAGTTCACCGTCTCTCCCCTCCTGTGATTTAACGCCGGCGCTCAGAGGTCTTGATTGATTATTTACACACTCAGCTCGGAGGTCCACATCCACTCCTTCCTCCTTCCTTTTCCCATTGCCACGCTTCACCTTCAACTCCTGTTTTTCCTCTCCATAATGCTGCCAGGTGGACGCTGTGTTGAGCTGCGTTGGCTAGAGATAAAGGAGAGAGGTGCAGCGTCGGGTTAACCTCAACGCTTTGACTTCAATTAACCCCAGGAGAAGGGAAGCAAC
This sequence comes from Notothenia coriiceps, assembly GCF_000735185.1. Taxonomy (NCBI): domain Eukaryota; kingdom Metazoa; phylum Chordata; class Actinopteri; order Perciformes; family Nototheniidae; genus Notothenia; species Notothenia coriiceps. The sequence continues at coordinate 1,855 of NW_011346233.1, read as the reverse complement.
CTCTGTGACCTCTGTGACCTCTGTGACCTTTGGTGTTTCTGTTGACAGACTCAACACTGTGTGTGTGTGTGTGTGTGTGTGTGTGTGTGTGTGTGTGTGTGTGTGTGTGTGTGTGTGTGTGTGTGTGTGTGTGTGTGTGTGTGTGTGTGTGTGGTCACATGTCACAAAACAAATAAAGAAACTGTAAAGTTCAACCCTTGCATCATACATTTTCGGCTATTTTAAAACATACAATACCTTTGGCTAGGGTGTGTTTCTTTTCTTTACTTTTTTTTAGCCTTGGCTACATAAGTAGTTTTACTTTTAGTATTTCCCAGCAGGTTGAGACCATTTTTCCGTTTTCTGCATGCACAGTGCTAAAGCCAGACATGGAGTAAGGCTTTGGGTGGAGGTCGGGCACCGTCTTATTTTAAGTCCAAATGTCCTTGGTTTCCAGATCTGAATTTTGCTTGCCAGGTGTGGGGTTTAGACCCTCTGAATTCCAGAGCGGCGTAAATGCTCTCAGATGCTCGAGGGGTTAAAATGTGCGGGGGTTAGGTGTGCTGCATGGGGTCCTGCAACCTGGGGTGGTGTGCATCTGCAAAAAGCTAAATAACCCAGACAACTGGTGTGTACGTGACACAACTTCTGAGTGTCCTCGTGTGATCAGTGGCATAAGGGATGGAGACTTTTGTAGCAACGGCATGGATTTTTTGTTATAATGGCCACAAAATGTCACCGCCACTCAAACCGCACGATGTGGTAGAAGCACATTAGGGCCTCATAAGTCTTGAAAATGGCTTTATGGTAACTCTTTGTGCCCGCTGTTCCTGGAAGTCCCACTCAAACTGTCCGACGCTATTCCATGTCAGAAAACAATTAGGCAGTATTTCTTCTCAGTAGTCATTCATTTGAAATTAGAGACAAAGCAAGATTCCTCTGTTCAGAAAATCCAGTATGGCTGCAGACTGCAATGCAAAGCTGCCTAGTTCATATACAGTGTGCAGGAAGTGATTAACAGTAAAAGATCAAAGGCGGTGGACAGGATAAACATTCTTCCCCGGGACCCTACTCCTCCGGGGTATACAGCACCACTTCCTCTTTTTACAGACTGACTGCTGCCTCCACTGCCGCAGCACAGCGCACACATTGTCACCACATGAGGCACTGACCCACAATACTGTGTGTGTGTGTGTGTGTATGTGTGTGACAGGAAGAGAGATAGAGAGATAAAGGGGGGAGGCTATGTGTTTATGTGTTTTGGGGGGAGCGTGTAGGACTCCCGAGAGCCGAGGCAACATGCAAGCTGCACTTAGGGTTTGAAAATGATTATGTTGTTCAGATCAGTTTGTTGGGCTCAGTTTATGCTAATTTCCCCACATGATGCTCTCACTGGCGCACAGCTGTTTTGCTAAAGGACTGCCATTGGGAGCCGATTATGACCCGAGCAGCTGGAGAGGAGAGGAGAGGAGAGGAGAGGCAGGAAGGGAAGGAAACCCTCTCTGATGTCAGCGCGCCGGATAACTAATGCAAATTTGAACCAAACCTGTTGCTATGCAGAGCGATGCTGCTGCTGCATGTGTGTGAGGAGGAAGGACCAGAGAGGGGGGGGCGGTGTGTGTGTGTGTGTGTGTGTGTGTGTGTGTGTGTGTGTGTGTGTGTGTGTGTGTGTGTGTGTGTGTGTGTGTGTGTGTGTGTGTGTGTGTGTGTGTGTGTGTGTGTGTGTGTGTGTGTGTGTGTGTGTGTGTGTGTGTGTGTGTGTGTAGTAGTAGTAGTAGTACGAAGAGAGGTAGTAGTACGACGTACGTACGTACGTACGTACGTACGTACGTACGTACGTACGTACGTACGTCGGTACGGTAGGTAGGTAGTACGT
>NW_011346232.1:0-7083 GCF_000735185.1 Notothenia coriiceps | reverse complement strand
TTTCCTCCCTGTATTATTGTCTGGTTCTTTTTTCCCTGTGTTTTCCTGTCTGTCGGTAGTTTTCCCTGGTTGTGTCTAATTTCCTGATTGTTTTCACCTGTCTCCTGTGCTAGTCAGCGTCATTCCCGTCCCTGATTGTTCCCACCTGTGTCTTGTTACCCTGTGTTTAAATTCCCCTGTCTCCCAGTGTTCAGTGTCAGTTCGTTTTTGTTTCTTGTCATGTTCAGGTCTGTGTTCGTATTGTCTCTTGCTATGGTCAGGTCTATGCTCTTTTTTGTAGTCGTGCAAAGTTTTGTTCCTCACCACGTGAGCGATTTTCTTTTTGTTCTCATTTTTTGTCATCTCATCCTGAGATTATTTAGTGACCATATTTTGCTGTATTTTGGAAAATAAAGTATCCTACCAATACTTTACCTCTGTCTCCCGGGTCGTGCAATTGGGTCCTACCTCCTAAGTGCCTGAGTTCTTAACACCGTTATTGTAAAGTGGTACCGAATGCTGATATTTAATATCCAACAAACAATCACTTAACCAATAGAGTGGTGCAGTAATGAGTCCTTGAACTTGGAAATGCATTTGACCACTTCCGGTTTCCTTGCCTCGTCGTCAATGTTTTCTTACAACATGTCTGCGGTTAGAAGCTTGGAATAAAGTCTGTGGTTAACACAAGCTCAGAACATTTTCACTACAGTGAGAAAAAAAGATTTGTCCTAAGACATAAAACATCAGTAATTGAATCGTGAATCTCTAAAGCTTTTATGTGTTATACAAATGGTGTTTGCTAATGAGTGACTACATAAACGACTGAGCATCATCATGCAGAAACGGGAACGCCTTTAGCTTAGTGCTGGTGATGCGAAGCCATGCGACCTTGATGTAGTTTGTGTCTAACAATAACGTTTTATTTCTGCTGATTGCATTTACACTTCAACAATTCCAGAGTGATGTTATTATCTATTTTATATTTTCTCCGATTAACCGAAATCCAATTGGGAAGTCCATTGGGACCCCTTGTGATGTAAACATCTGGGCTGGCCTAAAAAAATATATCATCGCTGAACCACTGTACTGAATGAATTTAAGCTAACTCTATGGGTGTGTCAATTTGGTTCTGCCAGTGCCTCCCAATCCATTGACCTCACCGCACGTCACTGAACCCATGCATTTTACAGATGATGTTATATGTTGGCAACACTACTACTGAAGTACTGAAACCCTACTCAACCCACCCCACTCATCTAATTTGTTATATTTGGATCACAGATTGGGTATCCAAAGACCAAGGAAGTTGTCTATCGTGCTTAATACTAGTCACAAAAGTGTGGAATTGTTTTCACCTTTTGAGCCTGTGTGCATCATAACGGCAACAATATGTTCCTGCAGACACCGATTTGAGCAGGAACTACACTAAAGGATTGTAATAGTTATTTTCCAGGGTGTGGGTCTGTTTGTCTGCCTGTGTTGATATGTTGCCATGATCGCTTTACAATCTTGCAAGATGCAATCATGAAACTTTACCTGTTTGTAGCTGATATCAAAATGAACATAGAGTATGAAGATGTGTTTGTTCCAATCAAAGGGCATCAGAGGTAAGGGCGTAGAGAGTAGGGAATATTGCAACCAACCCTTACGCCATTTACCAAAATTGGCGTTGATGCCACTGATCCAATCTCAAGATGGGAGCTAGTTGATAGTCTTTAACTGTAAAAAACAAAAGATACAATTGGTGAGGATGCATGTATAAGCATTGATACGGAACATTTTGGTTTATTTCAAAAATATATAAAATATAAAAAAATTTACAAATGTTTTGCACACAGAATTAGCCCCATGTGATAATGCAAGAACGAACCTTTCAAACACATTCAAGGCCATGTCGATTGAAGTGCCTTTAATAAATAGCTGAATACAATTTCTTAACTTTGTGTATGAGAAGCCTTGGCACACAGCAAACAGTTGTTATTATTAAGTGCCTCTCCCACAGTGGCAGTTCTACTTCCTAGTGCTGAATAACACCATGACCCTCTCTCTGTCTCTCCACTCTGCTGTTCAAAGGCAGCATTCACTGTTCAAAACACCTCTCTAGCCCAGTACTAAATCATCACTGCGGGTGTGTCATACTTTCAATTTAAAAATGCATGTGCGCCACCCGCACTACCATTGTTTAAAACACACACACACACACACACACACACACACACACACAGAGACTGTAGCTATTACTGATGCTTAGAGCGGAAGCATCCTTTTCAATAATACAATTACATTTTGTGGTGACTGTAATTTACAGCCTATACATAAAAAATTGTCAGGGACCCAAATGAATCCTTAGTGCTCTCTGCTTCCACTCGGCCTAGTCCATTAATCATGCCACTGATAAACACAGGCATAATCTGATTGTGTAATAAGGTGCTAGTATTCATTGAATAGCACATGCACATAAAAGCACCCACGCGGAACTGCACGCTTGCGCACGCCCACCTACACAAAATACTTGACCCGTACAGCCACAATGAACGGCAATGGGCTGTAACAATTGGGGAATTTTTTCGCTGTTTGAGTACGCTACTTCTTTACAGAATATGGGGGTTGTATGAACACAAAAGGTAAAATCAAGGCTGTTCTAGAAGAAACACCAATGTATTAATGTGCAATCATCTATATAATGGACTAATTAAACAGAAAAGTGATTGGAAGGCTGAAATACCTATATATTGCGTAGGTGGTGTATGTGACGTTAGCAAGTATGCATATGAAAGACAGAAAAATAAAGATAATGCAACATTAAATATAGAGAATAGAGTCTATTTATGATGTGAATGTTGTTAGTAACGTCACCCATTGCTAGCTGCTTGATGATTTTGAAACGTTTGGGTTAGGAGTTTTAGCCGTTGTCTTCTTGGTTTTCTGGGCGTCGCCATCTTGATATCCAGGAGATGGATGTTGGCGCTCCTTGCAAAACCGAAGTGTTGTATTTGTATGTTTTTTCACATTTAAATGTAACTTTTACTATACACACAAACCAAATGCAACAATCATGACCCTACAGGTGCGCATCAAACCATTTTTCTAAAATGTGTTTTAAGATGCATATTAATGGGATGATGAAAGCTTGATATTTCAGCTAAACATAAGCTAGCGCTAAAGCTAGTGAAGTTTTGCTTGACTCCATTGATTTAACCTAGTTTAAATACATTTCTGGAAAATACCTCTAAACATTGGTCAATTTCAGTATTCTAGTAAAGTCTTCTGCCATAAAAAAGGAAAATAATAATGACCTTTCTAATTTTAGAAATATAATGTTATCCAAATCCGGCTATACATTATTTGAACAACACAATACATTTCTTTGCCTCACGTTTCTTGCCAGTATAATGGGAGTTAGTGTTAAGTAAAGATCGACATATAAAACTTCTTGAGTAAAAGGTAAGTTATAAATACAAATATATATGTCATATGACTTTTGAATGCACTTATATAACCCATTTCTTATTAGTATTTTAGTAATGTGTTCTAATACTTCCTTGCTGCTTGAAGTATGCCTTTAATGAATTACAAAGTCAAATAACAAGTTATTAATATAATGTTGGTTAAATTATTACATTCACTATATTAGTTAACGCCTTCCCATGCCAAAAGTTTCATTTATACAATTTAATTTATACTATCGGAAAAAAACTGAAAAAAAAAGAAGCGCCCTGCTAGTAGAGTGACAATAACTCTCCGGTTAGTGCTCTGAATTTCCCCTTGGAGATTGATAAAATAATCTTATCTTAATGGTAAATAAGCAATGGCAAACAAATACAGAATAGCCCAAAAATACAATAAAAATGTAAATGGGTGATGTAAATCTAACATATAACAACAGTTTTATGAAACAACATTAGCATCTCCCATTTGTAATGCGTAGTTGTTAGTCAACGAAACAAAGAAGAAGCTTTACTCTTTACTCTACACAGAGTTATTTTAAAGCAACCTCATTTGAAATGAAAGTTGATAATAACATTTAATACATCACATTTTGAAAGCGGTGTGCCCAACACGCTTTGGTAATAATAATATACAGGAACCACTTCAGATTGAGAAAAAAGCATTCATGTTCCTTGTACCTTGAAGTCTTGATGTGAGGAGAAACATGAGACGGAAGGTAGAGGGGCAGAGGAGTGGTATTATCTAAAGTAATACCAAAAAGCAAAGGAGCAGGAGATACACTGTAAGTAAGATGGCAGAGAACAGGAGAGGTAGATAAAGAGAGGTGTGTTTTAAAAGGATTATATAAGACCTGTGATAAGGATATCAACGGAGATTAAACGAGGAAGAGGAGGTAAGGAAAGGTAAAATGCAGCCACCTGGAAAAGTTCTGACAAGTGGATGAGAGAATAATGAGAAGGTGTAAGTGGAGGAAAAAAGCGGGTCGGCTTAGGGAAGAGGTGCTTTGGTTATTTCTGTATCACCCTGTAATGGGATTTTTCACCGGAACCACTAAGAACAGGCCACATGAGCACCTATTTCACTTGATGAGATTTCACATGGCTGCGATCCCCAACGCAGCAGCATTTCTTTTCTCAATTTGTTTGATTTTGGCTTTGATATGAAGATAAAAAGGTGATTTCCCTCCCCCCTCCCCCTTAAGTGTGTGAGCTAAGTGGGTGATAGGGGTTTACTCTTGTGGAGAATAAGAAAATAGGAAGTCATTATTACCAAGGACACACAGGACTTTATCTGTTTATCTGATGATTCATTTATCAACTCTACTTGGCCTTATAGTGCTGCTTCTTGAATGCATGTATGAAAAAAAAGAGTCACAGGTAAGTGCATAGAAAGAGAAGGCGTGAGTGTGTGTGTTTTGTACATCAGTAGAGGCTGCACGGAACTGAGTGTCAGGAGAGTGCATTTCCATGCAAACTAACTGATTTATCAACCCTAGCATCTAAATAGAAAGTGACTTTGAGAGTGCATGTTGCAGGTTACAAAAACACATTTCCTAAACAAATTTGACATTGCTGTTTTATCTTCAATACATACCCCCCCCCCCTTTCCCATTCTCTGGCTCCCTAGCCTCTTCTCGCAAACACAGACACCCACACGGCAGACTTTAAGTCTCTCACTTTAAGCAATAATCTGCTCTCTTTCTATCTGCAATAAAAATCCCTTTGTGGGTGCCTCGGCCAAGCGTTAAGAGTATGAGTTGTCATTATGTTAGATCACATCGGTATTTTACGTCTAATTGAATTGCTTTGGTAAAACGGCACCGCTAAAGTGTCTGCACCTGCACTACTTCAATGTTTTCTCTTAACCTTTGCCCAAAAATCACATCATAGTGTTAATTTGCTAGGAATAAGAAAACATATTTCTCAAATAGACTCATTGCATACATGGATAACACATGGATTGTGTTACAAAAGAGGCTTGTAATAGTTATCCAATGCTATCTGTTGAAGGCTGGTAACTCGAGTACTTGCAAGGCAATTTAACAAAGCTACAGGTTTCCGCTGTGTGTAATACACCGACTTTATGTCATTGTAGTGATAACACTTACTAGAGCAATGGAAAAGAGCAGAATGACGCATTTCATACATTTGATACAAGAAAGAAATGTGTATCCTTTGTCCTTGGTGTGTAACAATGGTTGACTGCAATTGCTAAGCCAGCCCCGCGTTACATCTCCTCCACCTTTATCTGAGAGGGAGCTACGTACACCACTAGGGGATCAATTAAAGCTCTCTTTACAACTCCTCAAATCAGGAGGGGAGGATTTCAAACGACGGACTGTGCTCAATACACCCCCCGACTCCTTTTTTCTAACCCAATTAAGAGCATCTTCAAAAGAGTGTGGTAACACCTTTAGCGGGGGTAAAGACAGAGCTTCTCTCCTGAACCATGGTGTGGTCCTCCGTGCTGCTTATTTCTGCCGCTGGAGCGGGACTCTCACAAAAGAGAAATGAGAATTCATTTAATGCTTGCAAAGGTGTTTGTCCTGAGGTTCCTTTATTATGACTATAGTTTCTCAATGATTGGCCATTTTACGACACTTAAAGCATCGACAGAGCTGCTGTCACTGAGAGACGCTGTGATCACCAACTATTTAACCAGTTTAGCCCTGAGCCTGTTTTTCAGGTCTCGGGCTCGAAAATGACATTCCCAGAACAAATAACCATATCTTCACTTCTAAAAGGGTTACATTAATAATCTTTGTTCTCAAAGTAATGATAAACCTGTGAGTTGGATGTAGAAAAGTCAGAATCAATATAGATGTTTTTTTTTTTTGAAAAAAATTCAGATTGAACATATAAAAAACTGTAAACTATAGTGTCCGTCCAAAAATTATGTTTTACTTATAGTGAAACCAGTGCTTGAATTGGAATAAAAAAGGTGCCAGTACTCTAAATCAGCAACGAGTATTTGGCACAAAGTCATAGTATATCCTATAATGCTGGTGGGTTTGTCTCTTTACTGTATATTTTAGAAAGGCTCACTGTACTTAAACAAAATGACTCAGGGTGCATCTGAGATTAGAGGGGGTGCAGTGGTAAAGTGCTATTTTTATAAGTGGGGAGTGGACCTGACACCCTCTAGTCTAGGGGGGTCCGGCGGCATGCTCCCCCGGGAACATTTTTTTTTTAAATATTGAAGTTAAATGCATCAATCTGGTGCACTTTGAGAGCAAAATGAAGAGATATATGGTTACCTCTCAACATCCATAATGAAACAACTGTAAACAGATTTACTTTTTCTTTATGGATATAAAAGAAAGTAAAGCTTGACTCCTACTGGCTGGTTAAATGACTCCTCGTCCCTGAGGCCACTACCAGTTTTTTGTGCCATTTTGCTGGATTAATTTGTCAATAGCGTTGCTGCACAAAGTGAGCCTCTAGTTTAAATCTACTACCCCAAAAGAAACATATGGAGATGGGTTACTATTTAAAAAAAATTGCAAATCTATTTGGGAACAGTGGGGCTGGCCTCAAATCCTAAAGGGGGGTCCCCCGCATGCTCCCCCGGTAAGATTTTTTTTTAAATGTTGGACTTAAATGCATCAATCTGGTGCATTTTGAGGGGGAAATAAAGAGACTACACCCATAT
>NW_011346231.1:0-3027 GCF_000735185.1 Notothenia coriiceps | reverse complement strand
TACGTCATCGAGTGCCGCCGAAGTACTGTTCCAATGTCCAGCATACTTGGAATTCTACAGGGGCCGGCGTACTCGTTTGGAGACATTCGAGGCTGCACATGGGTAGACTCCGCGGTCTTCAAATCCCCACAATGCTTTGCGCACGGACCAATTTCCCCAAATCTGTGGCGGAAAATGTAAGGCGGGGCCTCTCATATGACGCACACCTGCACACTTGCTAGCCTGTTCCATTTTTCGTTTTCCGAGGCTAGGAAGTATTCTTGCCTCGCTTCTGAAGCAAGACGCTCGAAGACATGTGCTACCAAGCAAGCTACTCGAGATTGAGAAACACCCTGTGCTTTCAAATCAGGAAGAAAAAGATGATAAAGCAATCTAATTTGAGTACTTTACAGAACTCAATGTGAGGTGCAAAGACACATTTTAAATATTAATAATTGTTGTCATTTGCATTTATAAAAAGAAATACAGGTGACATTATCCGCGTTTTAAAATGTGCACGACGATTACTATTTTCATTTATTAAAAGCTAAAATATTTTTGGAGAGAAAATCACTTAACATTTTAAAGAAAAACAGGAGGACTTTATTTCTACCTAGGAGCCTTTCATGCATTTTGTGGAAAATCAGGATATGTCCGAAGACTTAAAAGGACAGTGAGAAAAAGTAACATTTTCTATTTATTGTATATTATACAGTGGCTCAGTCAGTCTCAGCTTGTTCTGTGAGCCGTAGGGTCGTCGGTTCAAGTCCCCGAACATCCTACATATGGAGTGTGGACTGCTACTTGGAGAGGTCCCAGTTCACCTCCTGCCCTGCCGTGGTGCCCTTGAGCAAGGCACCGGACATCCCCCTTCCCCCCCACTCCCATTGCTCCCCGGGCGCTGTGCAATAGCTGCCCACTGCTCCTAGTGCTAGACTCCTGGTACTAGGATGGGTTAAATGCAGAGAACACATTTCACTGTGTGCTCAGCATGTGTGACCATTAAAGAGGGTTTCATCCCTCCCAATATTCTATTCTTATTATATATTTACTTATTATACATATTTTTTTAAATAGTCAAAAGTCAAAGTCAACTTTATTGTCAATCTCAAAATATGTTTGTAAACACAGAAAGATAGATATACTGTTTCCCACAGTCCCATGGTATAAAAACACACATTAAAATACAAGAATTTAAAAAATACATAAAAAAACTTAAGTGTTCTTGTATTTTAATGTGTGTTTTAATATATTTTGTCTTAGTTATTGTTAGTATAATTACCATTATTTGCATGTCTTTGTATTGACAACATTTCATTTAATTTTATTGAGGTATTTACTTTGTCTGTGTTGTTTTTTGTGTAGCTTTAATATGAAAAATCGAAAAAGACAATTGTAAAGAAATCAATGAATGTTCCCATATGAAAACTAAATATTTCACCAAGACTTGCCACTTTGGAAACATATAAAAAATAAATCCGTATTAAAAAAAAACAATCAGTCTGACCTTCACGCAACACGTCTCTGAAGACCAACAGGCTGCAGGGAAAGGCAAACCTACGTGAGCGCTCTGCTTCAGGCTATATGTATGCTGGAGATAGAGAGATGAGACAATAAATAAAAAAACATTGATTTTCTCCCCCCTCCCCATTCATCTCCCCCTCCATCCCTCTCAACATCGATCATTTCTGTTGCACAGCAGCAGGGAGGATGTCTGCTCAATTGACTCCTATAAATTATACATGATCATCCAATAGCATTGCCTTGTTTGCCTGCCAAGAATATATCCATCGTCTTAGCTTGCCAATAACTCAATTTAAAGACAGGCTTTCATTCCTGCATCTGACACGAGTCAACTAATGCAATATGATTGTTAAACATTGTCAAAAGTCATACCAACGCTGCTCTCTTGAATCCAATTTCAGAAACACCAATTTGATTTGGTGTACGGTGGTGCAAACATAAACAACATTAAATATAACCAACGTTTTATCTGCTGCGCCCTCTTACGGCCCGTCCACACGGCGGCGTGCGTTGAAGCTTCAATGCTTCTGCCACTTTCAATGGGGTGACGTCAAACTTTGCCGAACTGCATTGTCGTCTTCAAAAGCAGAGCAATATTCTACTTTTGAAGCTAGCCAATCAAATCATATGCCAGGTAGGACTGTCCCGAATACCATTTTTCGGGCTCCGGATATTCGGTAGTAATCAGCAGCGAATATTCGGCCCATTGTGTTTGTTACTTTCGTTGCAGTTGTATATGTCTTAAGTGTAATTTGGCTTGGCTTCCTATTTATGGACATGCTTTTATTTTGAAGGAGAGTTGGCGCAGTTGACAGGAAGTTGTTGTTGCTATGGAAACAACGTGACGGAGATTAACGAAGAAAAGTAATATCTACATATAAAGACGGAGAAAGTAAACAATAACGTTTATAAGTGTTAGCACCCCCCGAAGAAGCTCTTACGTTGATATTGGAGGTTTCAATAAATTCAATTTGGGAAAAAAAACGAAAAAACGAATATCCAAATAACGAAATTGAAACCCGAATAGTACTCCAACGAACGAACATTCGGATATTTGAATATTCGGGTACAGCCCTAATGCCAGTACAAGCTCTAGCCAATCAAACCGCGTGCTTGTGTGTCCGGGGCGGGAGATTCATGTGATTGGTTGTTGGTCGCGCTCCAGACACGCCTACCGGCAAGCTTCAACGCACGCTGCCGTGTGGATACTCTCGGTGTTCACCCTCATACCAAAATGCAGATTTTCCCCGTAAAATTTTAAAGTGATGCCAGAAAACACTATTTCTGTTGGTCGATAACTGTATAATTACTCCAAAAATATAAAAAATGTGTGAAATAGAGCGTCAGACGGCTTTGTTTTTACGGAGCTCCGACGTCACGTTGTTGTTTACTTCCGCGTCGCCATTTTGTATTCGGGCGTCGTGTTCTTGTGAGAATTAATTTATCTTATAAACAAGATCAGCGCTACAGTATCACCTCATACTATATATTCTCTAGAAAAACCCCTGATAAGGATTCTAAAAA
>NW_011346230.1:0-4416 GCF_000735185.1 Notothenia coriiceps | reverse complement strand
CATGCTCGTATTCAATTTTGGTAACAACAGGAAGCAGTTAGAGGAAGAGACATACTTGCACTTCAAAATAAAAGCATTTCTTGTAAAACGTACCTTTTAACTTATATCAAGAAATCAAATAATCAAATGCTTTACTGCCTTAAATAACAAGTTACAACAGTCAAGGGAGCAGGATTTACCACCAAGAGCAGGAACTTACCGGGCTTCGCCAGGAATTAAGGATGATGGCCGAGAGACAGGAGTCTGTTTTGTCGTCTTTTGGTGGGCAAGTCTGTTAATTGGTCGAAAATATCCAAAAACTATTACTCCAGCCAAGTCCTCCAGCTCCCCCATTGCCTGTTTTCCCGGTGGATCCTACTCCAGTCCAGAGTCCAACTCCGAACCTGTCCCCTCACCTCTCCCGACCAGAGGGGTTTTCTGGGGATTCCGGTGATTGTCGGGCTTTCCTGGCTCAGTGCGGCCTCCACTTTGAGCTCCAGGCTGCATGCTACCCATCTGAGCGCTCAAGGCTGGCATACATGATCTCCCACCTTTCTGGCCGAGCTGAGGCTTGGGCGACGGCAGAGTGGGTGGGAAGGTCTCCAGTTTGTGACTCCCTCGATCTCTTCTCTGACACCTTCACCGAGATCTTCCAGCACATCCCACCAGGGCGGGAGGCAGCCAGAGCACTCGTTGGATTGCGCCAGGGTAAGCAGAGGGTTTCTGACTATGCTATAAAGTTCCGTACCCTCGCAGCGGACAGTGACTGGAACCAATCAGTATTGTTTGAAGCTTTCCTTTATGGATTGTCCGGCACATTAAAGGATCAGTTAGCTCCCCTTGAGCTTCCAGCTGATTTGGTCTCCCTAATTTCATTGACTATTAAGATGGACAAGCGACTGATAGAGAGGGAGCGAGAGAGAGACACTGCGATTCCCTGTTTCTCCCGCAAGAGGCATTCTTTGCCCAGCTCTTCGTCCTCATGGAATCACCCCAGGCCCTGGCTTTCGTCTACAGCGCCTCTGTCGCGCCCTGCTGTTCCGGAGGAGCCCATGCAGCTCGGCAGGACCAAGCTGACTCCTGAGGAGCGACAGCGCCGCCTGTGGGAGGGCAGGTGCTTCTACTGTGGTGAACGGGGACACTCAGTCGCCAACTGTCGCCTACTAAAAGATATGGCTCGCCAGTAAAGAAGAGGGAGCTGGTGAGCCGCACTACACTTAATGTTAGTCCGTCACGTTGTCTCCCAAATGTCACTCTTTCTTCGTCTTCTGTGGTTCTCAGGCATCCTGTTTTGGTAGACTCTGGCTCAGATGCCAGTTTTATAGACTTTGAGTTGGCTAAGAAGCTGAACCTTGAGACCTTCCCCCTTCCAAGACCAATGGANCTTGTCTGTATAGCAGAAAGTGCTCCATGTTTCTCTCCTGACGTAAGCTATTGTTCTAGCTGCTTAGCATTTGTACCAACCTAGTTGGTTGTTTTTTTGTTGCTTCTTTAGTAGTATTCCGCCAACTTAGTTGACAAAAAAACAACCAACTAGGTTGGTACAAATGCTAAGCAGCTAGAACAATAGCTTACGTCAGGAGAGAAACATGGAGCACTTTCTGCTATACAGACAAGACGAAACTGGCACTGACCAAGGAAACAGCACTGACTAAATACACAGGTGAGGAGTGATCATTAGGGACAGAGGCTCATTGAGGCCAGGCAGGTGATTAACAGTGAGCGAAAATACACAGGTGAGGGAGTGAGGCGATCAGCCAGGGCCAGGATGTGACACTTTAGGCTGATTGTCACAACTGGTTTTATAGGAAGTGTCCACCTTCAATTTAAAATACAGCCGTCATCCACTATTCCCAGGCTTACTGGCAGAGATGAGTCCTTTTCTTGTCTGATTTCCCAGAAGGCACTCAGAAAACAATTCTATCTGAACCGCCTTTGTTGTGCAGGACTTTGTGGTAAATGGAGTTCTCAACGTGCTGCAGTCACTTTTCAGTTTTCTCTCAAACAATTGGGTGGTGAGAGATGAAATAAATGCACAAATTTACCATTTCCTTTTTTCCCACATATATATTTAGAATGCAAAATGTATGCAGCCAAGTAGTTGTACATCAAGTCCACAAAGCTGAAGTGAAAGTTTACTGAACGACAGTAGAGTATCTATTTGTATAAATCTGATTCATAGGGTCAGGACTGTCCCTACAACAAAAGTATAGAACATTGTCTAACCCTACCCGGAATGAATCTACTGTATGCACAAATGTAACATTCTCTGCTGATATACAGACACAGTTTACAAGTGAATGAAGGGATGGAGAGAGAGAAAGATGAATGTGGACAGAGAGGAAAGCAAATCCCGCTCACCAATTACCCCCTGGACCTCGTTATCTCTATGTGCTTAATTGGGTCATCCCAGGCTATCCAGTCATTTGATTGGACAGGGCCCAGGCCTGGTCAGGGTGGAAGGCCAATCACCTCAAAGGTCGTACTGAAAACATCCAGAATTGTCTTTGGTTGAATGATGATTGGGAAATGAGAAAACAAAGACAGACAGGATTGGAGTGAGAGCATGCATGAAGACACTTGAATAAGGGCAGACCGTTTTATTGAGGTAGACCTTAGTAAAGTTCATGGCCATAAAGCTGAAGGTCAGTGAAATAAAATCTTGCAGTGTTGTCTTAGGAGAAAAATAAATGGGTTTACAATAAGAGGATCCGTCTTGAACATTTAGTCACTGCTTTACATACAGTACAGTGCAGTCATTTTCAGTAATAGATCCATTCCTGTATCAGAATCAGAATTGGTACACCGAATCAAATACAGCAGCAAAAAACGTCCTTCAACACTAAAATCCCTGATTGCTGTTTGCAAAGTGTTTTTGTGTTAAGCCCCGGACACACCAGGCCGATTTTGGCCGTCGGTGGGCGTCAGGCCGACGATGAGCGTCGACACGCCCTACTCAGATTGGTGTGTCCCGCACCGTTGTGTCTTTTCAGCCGTGCCGACGCCTTTTCGGCCGAAAACACACCGATTAAACATGTTGAATCGGTGGGCAGTCTGCCAAAGGCAGTCGGCAAAATAAATCACTCTGATTGGCTGTTCAGCTAGCGAATCAGTGCATGAGAAGCGAAACGGAAGTGAAGGACCCAAACAAACTATTAAGAAGGCAAATATGAGATTTAATTTACCTCCAGCTCTCGACACAGGTTCGGGAAAGCCCCATGAGCTTCTCGCTGTAGAGTGAAAATGGAACGCACACGCTATTTGTTGTTTGTTTATATCACGCAGTCTGTTCTTCTTCTCTCGGTTATCACGCAGTCTGTCTTCCGGTTGTTGCCTCTTTTGAATGACGAATACACACTACCGCCTGCTGGTAAGGAAAGTTATTGCCACTCATGCATGTGCAGTTCGTACGTGCTTCTTGCCCGTCGGCTGAAGTCTTTGCGGTGTGTTCCAGTGCGACACATGGCTAAGACGCAGAGACGCGAGGAGACACAACAGTCGGGGTACGTCTGTGTCAGTTCCTTGGTGTCAGCTTGGTGTGTCCGGGCCTTTAGAGAGTCAAACATGTCATAATTACCTCTCTAATATCTAGTTCATATGGCTGTCAATACATCTCCTCACCACAGATGTGTTCATATGTTTTTATCGGCCCTTGATGACAGTACATTGTAGGTGTAAAGCCCGCCAGTGCCTACACTAACAGGTTACTACGGAGATTGATTACCATCATGTTTTCTGAATTTTGGGATCAAAATGAAGGATTCAAGATTCAGAATCCGACCTGGCTGACAGACGAAAGGAAAAACGGAGTAAATGAGTCGGGAGACAGATGCTTCCATACTTATCACGATGTCTCACTGAATGTTTGGAGTGTTACAAATGTATTATTTAAAACATGCTGTGTCTTTTATAGTGCCTTCCAGGTACATTTGACATAGGTGTACATTTCTCCCAAAGTAAGTAGTTTGATTCAGAACTCTTCCTGCCCACAAATCAAAGTTTCCCTGAGCGACTGAACCCCACCTCCCATCGATGGTTAGACCAGTGTTTCGCATACTTAGTGTACCTCGTTGTGTGAGTGAGAATGAGCGATGAGAGGGAAAATGTAAAGCGCTACATTAACAAGTCCATTTACCAATTATTCAATGTACTTATCAATCTGCTGAGGTTTGATTTTGCGTCTTCATTAAGGTAATACTCAGCAGTTTACCAAGAACTGTAGAAACTGTACTCAGTTAATGTGTCTCTGTGAGCGTCTTCAGTGCACACATCGAACAGTGCAGCTCCTGTATATTAACATGCCACAGAATAAAAATGGCATATCATTAAACAGAAGTATATCAATAGATACATTGTGGTACACTGTATGTAGGTAGGGGTTTCACAACTACCAATATTTACTAGTCGACACGTTTTTCTAAAATAAGCAGTCGACTA
>NW_011346229.1:0-3014 GCF_000735185.1 Notothenia coriiceps | reverse complement strand
TTAAACTCGATGCGCTCTGAAACTACGGGGCGGCCGAGGACAAAAAATGCACATATGTTAATCGCGTTAAAATAATTAGTGGCGTTAACTTAACAGCCCTAATTTTTTTACCTTTAATGTAAAAACTCAAGGCACAATTAACTCTTATGTTGTTTTGCCTTCATGCCCACAATATGATTCATTATTCAGTCAATATATACAGTGGTACCACATGTGAGCCCCTGTGTGTCAGGTTGTGTTTCTCTGATTGTTAATGAGCTCCACCTGGTTAGTCAGGTACAAAGAACATGGATCAGAGAGCATGTTGCATTAGATTCACACTCTCCTCTCTACATCAGGTTCTCTGAGATGAATGAGTTGTGCACAGATACATTGACTACACACAAGCAGACCTTTTCAACATGACAATATGCATTACATGTAGGGTTGCAAAATTCCGGGAATTTTCAAAGATGGTAACTTTCCATGGGAATTAACGGGAATTTTCCAAATTGAATGTTGGCTCTTCATAGGGAACTTGGCATTCGGGCAAACCTAAGGCTCTCTGAACCGGACACAGAGCCATCCTCAACAAGGCTGGACAGTGACACTGAAGAGGAAGACTCAGAGTGTGATGTTGATGAGGCCCAGGGAGAGCCCATTGACTGAAAGGCTTTAGTCAAAAGGCAGAGGATTGCTTGAAGGATGAATGATTTATGTTTCCATGTTTAAGGGGACTTTTCATTTAACATTTTGAATGGGACTTTGTGGGGATTTTTGGATGGGGGGTGCATTTTTGTTCATTTTTTAATGAGTGGGGTTGGCGGGGGATGAGTAATATTTAACTCAACATTCCTGTTTTCGTTCTTCAATTAAACAAATAATTGTTCAATAAAATAATTAAAACGTGTTCTCTTCTACTTTAAAAAAAAAATCTGTTGAAATGTCATATTTTTTGTTTAATTTTGCATCGATTTCCAAAATTCCCCAGCTTAACTTCCCATGGGAACTTTCCGGAAATGTTCCGCACCTTTGCAACCCTAATTACATGTGCAGAAATAATCTAATACCTCTGGCTAACGTCTGGATTTACTGTAGCCAAAAGCTTCTTTATTTTATTTGTATTAAGGTCAAGTCTTATCCTAGAAGCCACCATTTTTCATTGCCAGAAATCAATGGGAATGTATTACTCAGTTTAAATAATTGGTATAACCTTAAAGTAAAAGCGGACCTGAGCATAAAGGGAACTGTCTCAGGGCACACATCTCATCTGTAATCTAGAGTATAATGGATTATTAGCAATTGAAATGTTATTCCTAATCAGAAGCTGGTACGAGTTGGAAACAAGTTGATCTCCTGAATACATGTTTAATCAGAGAGCACTTTGCACTGGATCCACACACTCCTCTGTGTGTCGGAGAGCCTCTTGATGACGGAGGCTCTCATTAGCAGACGCTGTACACCAGAAAGAGCACTGCGCTTTCAAACGGCAGAATCATTTATTTAAGCCTCATTAAACCGAGGTCCAGGCCGTATCTCCACTCTGATTCTGCTGACCATTAGAAAATTAGGTCGAGCAGTGAAATAATACATGAAATGTTTTAACATAAAGGGCTTTTTGTCCACAAATGGTTCTCTCAAATTCACAGCAATAGACATGTTTAGTGGAGCTTTTCACCTCAACTGTCAAGAAACATAACGATCCGACACCTTTTCACTTCCTATATTCGAGATTGCTGGGAGAGAAGTTGCTAAAAGTTTCTCTGACAAGCACTTTAGAGGTTATTTTTCGGAATATTTTGAAACACACTTAGCCCTTTCATTCGTAAGGTCTGAAAGCGACGCCCCTAATATCAGCGGGCAGGCTTTTTAGGAGCTCCTGTGGTTCATTGAGAGATTTAAAGAACAGAGCACTCACACTCAAAAGCAATATCCGGGGGAAAGATCTCACCTCATGCAGACAAGTTTTATTTGAAGCCAGGGTGATTTTTCTTTTAGTCATTCCTCACATTACTTTTCATTTTTATTTGACTTGTTATTGGCTGTCTTAGATTTTCTTTGACAGCATTTCTTGTAAATGCAATGGCGTTCTGTCACCTGTCGAGTCTCTGATGTGAGGTAATGCTGAAATCAAACAGAGTTTAAAGTGATGGCATCAAAGCCTCAGCGAGACGGCTCCCAGTACACATCTAAAGAAAGAAAGTCTTATTTACTGTATGTCTCCGGCTTCACCTTCTAGCAAAGCTCTGGTTGAGTGATTAGTTGTTTGATTTGCTTGTGTCTTCGTCATCATTAAGTTAGTTGCTCCATATTTTTCATCTGATTTGTATTTGAATAAACCCTATTATGCTTTTTGGGGTTTTCTCTTTCCTGTAGTTCTATAGGCAGTGGCGGCGCCAGGGTATGGCTGGGATAGGCTACAGCCATACCATGAAATGGCTTAGCCCCACCATGAACAATGATGTTAAAGTAAGCTAAATAAAGTCCGCCAACTTGCGCGGAGTAAATCACACAGACAGCAGTTAGTAAGATTGATTTCAGTAGCCACTTGTCTGGAAATACCGAAGACTAGAAACGGTTTTGAAAACTTTTGTCACGTAGTGATCGTCTTCTCAATAGAACATCTTTGATAATGTCTTCTGGCCAATCAGAATCAAGATAACGGCGTGGTGTTGTTGCAGGAAGTCCCGACGGAGAATACTTTTGCTGCAGTACATCTCTCTATACATCGATACAACATTACGTGTCGATAGAAATCAACACGTAATGAAATAAGACCCCGCAGTTTGATGATTGATAGGTGTGTGGGCTGTCTTTCATTTTGACACACAGAACAATGGGATAATAAACATACTGTATGTTAAATGGATATATCCGCCTTCTTTCATTTGTCTTTCCATTCCCACAACAATATACATAAAGAAATGGCATATTTTGGACATAGTTTGAATGGTGATTAATCTGGTGATTAATCTGATTAATTATTTTTTAAACTGTGATTAATCTGATTACAATGTTTAATTGTTTGACAGCCC
>NW_011346228.1:0-1975 GCF_000735185.1 Notothenia coriiceps | reverse complement strand
TGTTGGAGGAGGGAAGTCTGAAGGAAGGGGCAGATTTTTTTTCGACTGCGTACTTTCAAATTCTAGCGCACTCGAGCTGGTTTCTCCATTCGTACCTACCCTACAGGTCCAATCACTGCTTTGCACTGAAGTTTTTGAATATAGAACTTCATCCGTGTCTTTCCTAGTTATTGGCTGATATATTTGCTATGTGTTTGGCTTGTATTTGATGATGCTGTTATCACCTGCCATGTGTCAATATAAAGGGATTTGGACTGAATTCTGTCTGAAACATGTTGAGTCTCACTTGTTCTCTAAAATACCACATCCACCTCCAACCCTCCACAGGGCCTTCTGGGACTTTGGTGCCCCACTAAACCACAGATATGGGCTTTCAACGCCAGCCTGGCTGTGATCACACTCCCCTGGAATTCCTCGGTACACCAGCGCTCCCATTCCTGATTATCGGCCCTTTCACAGCGATTACATTTTTGTATGAGTGATGCCGCAGTTATTCTGGAGGAGAGGCTTCAAAACCAGACTGGTTAGTGAAAGAGAAATCTGAGATACACGTTTACATTGCCAGATTAAATTCTCAGAAATCTTTAAGAGACTTCTTTGAGCAGGTGCAAAAATAAAACTCCAGCTAGTAAGATCTGCTGACCTCGGATGAGACCGCCGATAGGTCTGAATTTAAAGTACCACATATTGAATAATGGATTAACACACATGTAACAGAAGGTTAAACATGTGAGACATTAGTGGACAAATTATAATTAAGCTTAATTTGCATAGCACTTCCATACACAGCATGCAGCTTAAAGTACCCAAAAATTAAGACATTCAATTGAAGTTCGATGTTATAACATATAAGCGCTCATGCAGCCTGTGTGCAATAAGCCCAAGGAGGTAAAATAAGTGAGAGAATAATAGAGTCAACAAAATAAAAAATACAAAAAAGACCAAAACAATTAAAAATGTTCAATTTAAAAAATCATGTTACGCAGTTTTGGTTCGACACAAAGGGTATGTCTGCATGGAAAAGTTCATAAGTGAGAATTGAAGGCATTTGATTGTCACTGTTAACATGCTCCGCTTCTCAACATCAGGCCTCTGTGTGCTGCAGTCGAATAGAAGTCGTTTCCAAATAGTAACCCTGTCATAAATTCAGAATATGGGAAGTTCATTTTGCCTTTTTGTCGTATAAAATGTTAGTTGTTCATCAATGCCAGTGAGCTTTGATTTACAGCTACTTGGTGTTGTCGAAATGCAGGATGTATTCTGTCCTAATTTAAAGAATTTTCCTCTGATATGACTCGTCTTGCCACCCCGATGACTAATCCTCCTGAAGATAGATACAGCTTTTCCACTCCTAAAAAAGCCACTGACAGATTTTGACATTTAGTTACCGTTGTTAGCTCGCTGCTTAAGCTCTTCACACTTACTTTTCTCCAGTACAGTAGAGGAACAGTACTTATATTTGAGAGCAAAAATAACAAAGCAGGTGCTCTTATAAGTGGACATTTCCCTCTTTAATTTGCCATTTCATGAACTCACAAATCAGTCAAGTACTAATTGTAATCTTTTATAACTGACGAGTACCTCAGCCAGTGTGCGACTCAGTGCTGCAGCTGCATAGCAACACCACTTCAAAGTTAAAGGACCTCTCTTTCATGTAGTGTTCCTGTTATTTTGTCCATGACACGTAATAAATAATCAATAGGGGGCGCCAGCGATCAAAAAACAAGAGGTGTTCAAGTTCCAACCTGCTGGATTCAGTATAGCAACCAAACAAAACAAGTGATGGGAATCCTAGATGTGTGTGTGTGTGTGTGTGTGTGTGTGTGTGTGTGTGTGTGTGTGTGTGTGTGTGTGTGTGTGTGTGTGTGTGTGTGTGTGTGTGTGTGTGTGTGTGTGTGTGTGTGTGTGTGTGTGTGTTTGTGTGTGTGTGTGTGTGTGTGTGTGTATGTGTGTGTGCGTGTGCGTGTGCGTGTGT
>NW_011346227.1:0-1714 GCF_000735185.1 Notothenia coriiceps | reverse complement strand
CCCCCTTTCCCGTCCCTGCTAGAGAGCAGGGGCTCTCATGCGGCTCTCTTGTGAGAAAAGAGCTATATCTCTGATTGGCTGGGCGGATTGCAAACCACGCCCCGTAAAACAAAAAAAAAGTGTTGTGAAGCGACCATTTTATTATCCTCGCGTTAGCATTATTAGCATTAGCATTAGCCCAGCGCAGAAACGCAGAGAGACTAATTTATGGCAACACACAAGAAAACATGGGAGCGGTGGAGATGAGGAGGTGTCGGCGTTCTGGCGATTTACTCTGAAGGCTTCAGTAGAAGCTGCTGGGAGTCCCAGCAGCTTCTACTGGAGCCTTCCCCAACTCCGGGGACTTCCGGCCGGGGATTTTGGGTGGCAGTAGCGGTGTGAAGTTGTTTGCGGCCTGCCAGTAAACCCAAAGCAGAAGAAGAAGAAGTGACGTCAGCGGCTTCATTTGCCGAATTCACCCCCAAGGACTTATTCCGGTGTGAACGCGATCTGTACTTTGTTCATCAGAACTAAAGGGTTCTGATGAACTAAGTTCTCATGAACCTTTGTGGGAAAAGTACTGCGGTGTGAAAGCGCCTATTGAGTTATTTGTAACCAAATGGGGTGGGGAGGGGGTCTCCTTATTTTCATCTAAAGTAACAGACAGAGAATCAGCACTTTGGAAACAGGGCTGAAACAGAGGGGATTATGGGTAATTCTGCAATGATCTGTTTGGTGTTTCAGCCAATCCGAGACAGGCTCTGGATATATCTGAGACCTGTGATATATTGATGAGAAACAGTATGATAGGGGACCTTTAAACTATTAATAAATCCTCCCCTCTCTGTTCGTTAGAAGGTTTACAGAAAAACTACTAGCCAGATTTCCATGAAACTTGGTGGACGTGTGAAGCAGTCAAGGAAGAACATATTAACATTTTAAGTGAATCCAAATAACGGTAAAAAGGTCGTTAGTGAGATAGATGAAAGCAACACATCTGGGTACTTTCCCTCTAGGCAAGGCCACGCCCCTTTTTTGGGTAAAACACTCGCTCTCATTTGAATGGCGGTAAATACAGATTCTAAATTGTTTTTCAATCCGATCCCAAATGTAGGAAAACAGTAGATTCTTTTCATTACAAGGAGCCAAATTACTTGACATCATTGGAGATCGACAACGGGGCTCGATATATAGAGTTAATTCTACATCACTAGGCGATTGATGTCCAAACGAGTGGACAAATGACCCGACTCAGGTGTCAGACCTTACCGTTGGGTTTAGGATGCATCAGAGACAGTCTGATCTGAGCAGGAACGGCGTCCGGATGTAAGCTGAGTTCATTTCCCTCCATTTGTCCTGCGACTCCCGGGATGGCCTTCAGTCCCAAAAACGCCTCGCCTTCAAAGTCGTCCGTCCTCAAAGTGTCGTGATCGAACACCGTGACGACCAGACAGGCTCCTGAAGCCTGGCACTGCTCCAGAGAAATCAGACTGTGGTACAAAGATCATAAAGATAATATTAGTTTGAAGTGCGCTGCTGTTTTGTTCGTTAGTCTAATCAGAGATGGCAAAAGTACACAGACCCTTTACTCAGGTAGAAGTACAGATACTCGTGTTTAAAAATACTGAGAAGTACTGACTAAACTTCTTTACTCAAGTAAAAGTAAAGAGGCTTTGAAATGTACTTCAGTAAAAAGTACCCATAACTAGCAGCTGTTTTAAAGAGTACCTGACCT
>NW_011346226.1:0-5343 GCF_000735185.1 Notothenia coriiceps | reverse complement strand
CGTGCTGTGCAACACGAAAAAAAGGGGAAAATCGTGTTGGTGAACACGAATCAATAGATTAAAAATCGTGTTGGTGAACACGAAATGCCATGAGACTGGGTTGTGCCCCCGGGCCGTCCGCCCGAGACCCCCACAATGAACTCTGCCTTGCCCGGGCCGTCTGCCCGAGACCCCTTCCTGGTCCTCTGCCGTGCCCCCGGGCTGTCAGCCCAAACCCGTCCTCCAGACCCCCTCCGCCCACCCTTTTGGAAATGTTGGATTTTATTATGGACGTCTGGGATCCGTCCCTTGAGGGGGGGTTCTGTCACAATTCTTATGTCATGTCACGGTTTTAGTTTTGTGTGTCTGGTAATGGGTTTGGTTTAGCTGTTCTTTTCTCCCTCTGTTTTCCTCCCTGTCGTTAGTTTCTCTGTGTGTCTGATTGTCTGATTGTGTTCACCTGTTGCCCTTGTGTTTCTCCTTCCCTGCCCGGCTGTTTCTCGTCTCGTGATTACCCCTCCCTGTATTTAATCTTGTCTCTTCCTGTGTTCGGTGTTGGTTCATTGTTAGTCTTTCCCTTCATGTCACGCTCCATGTTTGTCCTTGAAGTTTTGGTCCTGGATTATTTACTCGTGCCCCCCTGTTTTTGGTAATGCTAACTTTGTCTCTTGTTTTCTTTTGTCATCGGCTTTTTTTGTAAATTAAAGCTTGCTTTTTGTTAATACTGCTTTTGGGTCCTACCTTTTCCACGCACCCTGACACTACCCACGAGAACACCCCAACATTCCCTGTATAGTGTGAACATGACCTCACTCTACAGTAGATGGTTAAATGCATGATCATTAATCAGTGTCTCCTGCACCTACTCTTTATGAGTAGCCAAGGGAATGGCTGCCCAAATAATTATTTTGCAACGCATTTATTTATGAATTCGTAATCAATTTACCTGTAGACTAAAGCCAAAGACAAAGCCTTAGTTTTACTCTGTTTCCTCCTTGATGTACGGCCATTACTCAACCATCTGATACTATTCTATTATTACAACTGTTTATTTGTATAGCCCGGCCCAATGATCCACAGATGAACTGCATGCTGGCAGTTAGAGTTTGAATCTGTGCATCACTGACTTTTATATATCAGAGCATTTAAATGTCTTATTTTTGTCAAGAATATTTCTAACCGAGTACACCGGTCAAAACAAACATGGATATATACAATGTATTTACTTATTTCATTCATTCCTTTGATCAAAAATACATTTCAATGCTTATGCTTTTCTTTTGTTTAAGGTCAAGCCTTTGACAACAATTAAGTGAAAATAAAATGTGTTATTTGGATAAATCTTCACATCATTTACTCAGAATAGGGTTTCAGAGTTTGTGCTCGAATAGCAAAAATATTTAGTCTAAAGGTTTTGAGATATCCAGTGTCAACTTGTCAGAGTGCATGCTCCTGTTTCCAAAAGTGTCCTTGTGACAATGGCAGCAATGCATGGTACTGAAATAGCCCTGAGGCCAGGACTTCTACCCTTGTGGAGTTGAAAAGTATGTGCTAATTCATCTGACCTTCGCAGGGCAGCAGAAGGACAAAAACAGAGTCACTGGAGGGGTTAGGGTGCCAAACTGATCTGGCAGGAGTTCAGAGAGACTCAATCCCTGCCACCAAGCAGCCTAACGGAAACCAATTTAGCCCACCCAAGGTCAGGGCATCTACGCAGCTTGAGCATGAAACCTAAACAATCCGACTTTCTAATCCCCACTCAGTTACACAATGGAGAGTTCCAAATGCTGCATAAAGCGTAGGCTACTCACGTCTCCCCATGTTATGTAACATTGGTCAAACCCTTCATGTTACTTGGAATCCTAACCCTACAGTAGGGTGGTTTCTCATTACAGTTTCTGTTTCCATATGCTTTGGCTTGTATAATGGGATGTAGAGCTCCCGGTCAGTGGACACTTGTCTTTGATGTTGGCTGTGGTTCCTGACTGATGATGTGAGATGAAGAGTGAAGCAGCAGTTTCCCAAAAACACACACACCACAACAAACATAGAGCAGGGTGACACACAAGTGATGGCCCAGTCCGTCAGCCCCAGAGAGAGAGCCACGCTGCCCCCGGAGGTGGGAACACTCAGTACACACAAAGCTGTAATGTTGTTGTTTAGATGTGTAAAAAGCACATTATGTGGATATATCTGTTATTGGTGTACATAACTGACTTTGGAACATTAATGTCCATTAAATTCTGGCCTAACGATGGTGATGTTAGAAAACCAAAATCAAAATAACGTTCATAAAGGTTTTGATGTGTGGGTGTGTTTCCCATTGCAGAGTGAGGAGAAGATCCAGAACTCACCTCACTGAGTGTTCACTTGAACATAGAGAAGCAAGGACTGTTAAGACATCAGATCTTCTTTTGGTGTGCCTAAAAAACACAGGTTATATTAAATAAAAAGTTGTAATTTCATCATGTTTATCAATGTCTGTAAAATTCACTAGAGCTCTATGGCAGATTATTCATCCCAACTGCTGCAGGCAGACCCATGAGATGGACTGTTGTCAGTGCTGTGTTGTAATACTAAACTCAGTAATGAATCCAATGCATGGGCTCAGTTGTTAAGGAAAGAAAGGAAGCACAGAGGACGGCTGTCTTTAGTGACCATCAGCTCATTCACTTTTAAAAGATAGGGAGAAAATAATCAAAGCCAGGCTTCTGTTATTGATTTTAAGTGCTAGCTAGATTCTATTAATTTCCCCCTCAGGATGAACTTCCATAAGTATAGTGTTTCTTTATCTTACCATTCAGCACCATCGTCAGATCGAGGCTGCGTAATCCTTAGAATTCTATTAGATTTTATTTTTAATTTTTAATTTTTAATTTTATTTTTGATTTTGACCGAAACACTAAGCGGGACATCTTATTTAAATATTACATATTTACAGCGTCAGTGCTTCCAGGAGAACAAACCAGTGATGGCGACACTAATATTAGCATATTAGCATTTGGGACCTGCATTTCGTTATTGGCTGACATATATGCACTATAGTTATTATATAATTTATGTAAAGGTGGCCCTGAAAAACAGAAACAAAACAAAAGTGATTTAGTATTTGGTTAGATTCGCAAAAATAACCTCTGTTGTTACCACAACTTTAAGAGATGTTCCTGTTTTGTTCTACGACATAAACTACGTGGATTTTTTTGGTGGTGGTGTTTTGACCTTCAGCTGTAAAATGTATCCTGTTTGATGTGTATCCTGTATGATGTGGTGTTTCCCTTGTGCAGCATGTATGCACAGTGCACATCCTGACCCTGTGTAGATTTGCATGTTTGGCTGGATCTCAGCCCTGCATGTTCCGGAGCTGGAGAACTCATAAACTGCTGCTCACAGAGAGTTCAAGCTTTGTGCCTTTTCTTGTTCCAGCTCTAACCTCCACACACAAATGCATGTTTTCACAGTTTTTCCTTTAACAATATTTTTCCCTCTGATATGATTCGGGTCTGGCCCCCTGTCGCTATTAAGACCCTATAAAGCAGCGCCGCTGCTGCCAGTTTGGCAGGCCATATCCCCCTGGAACCAAAGCCTGAGCGCTGCAGCTCCGGCTGCCGCCATGCTCACTTGTGAAATGCATGATTATGCAAACCAGGCTGTTTACCTTGGATTACAATCAATATCGAGGTGCCCTTTGAGATTAGTATTAAAGCGAGCGGCAGCAGTCGGCTCTGCCCTGTGAAGTGGGCAGCGGCTGTGTGCAACCGCAAGCAGGACTGTGAGTGCCAGATAAAAGATGAATTATAGATATCAAGCCCCAGGGCTAAATGTGGAGGTGGGTGGGGAGGGGTGGTGTGTGGAGGCTGGGGGAGGCAGTTCACGTCTTGAGTAATGACTCTCAGTGGTAGTGCTCAGAAAGGTTAAAAGGTGGGCATATGTGTAGAAAGCTGATCAATTACAGGATGTATTTTGTGGGTGAGAGGGAGAGATGCAGGCGCATGGCTCACTTATCATGCTGGGAATTATAAAAACTGGTTTAAGAGACTGTTAAAGAGGTGTCAGGGACAAGGATTTTCTCCGGTAGAACAGAATTACAATTTGAGGCTGCTCAACTTCCAACACATTGCAATACCTCCAGAGAGTGACGGCATGTAATTCCAACTCTGTGTTAGATGTGTGGGCTCCAACTCTGAGGCTGCAGCTGTGAAAAAGTTGTTAAAACCAGCTTTTAGAATGACATGAGTTTCACTGAGCGCTGCTCAGGATGGTGCAGCTGATTCCCAGGTGAGCACCACAACTCCTTTATGAATCTTTGATTTCTCAGCAGCCAAGAGACACACATTTAGTCAAATGTGTGAGCAAGCCTCAGAATAGTTATGATTGCAGTATTACTTTCAGGTGATAATACAACTGTTGCTTGATGTTAATAATGATGTTCTTCTTCTGATCTTTTTACTTTAATAATGTGTGTTTTCTTGGAAGGGCTATTATTAATAAGCACAGGTTTATCTTTATTTACAAATGAACCCATGCTGGCCTATAAAAGGTTTTTTTGTTACAGGATGTATAACATTATAACTCAATTAATATCTAAAAAAATACACTTTCTTCAAATAGGGTTGCTAAAATCCTGACAGATTAAGTATCCCATTTTCTGTAATTAAATCCAAAACTGCTTGGAAATCAAATGAAGGCAGCATAAACAATGTGATCCATATGATCAAATATATATAAACCTGCAGCATAATCAGCTCCTGGTGATTTTTCTGGCAAATCTGTGATTTTTGATATTTTTAATTCCAAATTGTAATATGTATAAAGATGTGGCCAAGTGCAGTTCTGCTCTTTACCCATGCATATCTGTGTTTAAAAAAGAATGAACAAAGCTAATGGCAGTATCATAGAGAACAATAGTAAACTATAAGGAAACAAACAAAGTAAACACTGCACAAGAGGATGGAGAATCCAAATGTGAAGCTGTGTTTGTCAAAAAGTGACATTACCAGGGTCATAATCTACATCACAATGCCCACAGGAGTGTGGAGTAGGAACTCACAAAATAACCACAGTCCTCAGATATAAATAGGGCATTGCTGGAGCTCTGACTGTAGATAGATAATAATATGCAATGATTACACATGCACTGCAGCCCGAGCTGCTGCAGGATTCATGTGTCTCACATGAGCAGCAACTCTCATTACTGCTCCACTTCCCACTACGTGAGGGAGACAGAGGGATGTGTGTGTGTGTGTGTGTGTGTGTGTGTGTGTGTGTGTGTGTGTGTGTGTGTGTGTGTGTGTGTGTGTGTGTGTGTGTGTGTGTGTGTGTGTGTGTGTGTGTGTGTGTGGTCTCTGTGTGTTTGTGTTTGTGTGT
>NW_011346225.1:0-4782 GCF_000735185.1 Notothenia coriiceps | reverse complement strand
AAATATAAATATTTTTAGTGAATTACTGAGTTTAGGCACGTTAATAACGTTTTAATGAAGTTGAATACAGTATATTCATATGTGTCAGTGATTTCATGTTAATTCGGCGAACATAAAACATAAAATGATCGTGGTGAAGATGATGATTAAATTAGGATTAAAAATCGAGACCCGGGCTGCATTTCCCCTCGTTCGTTTTTTCGAATAACAAAATTATTTTGTTAAATGACAACATGGGGATGTTTTGTAAATGATCACATGTCTCTTATTTAGCACAGTAGTATGATATCCGTGACGTATGGATCTTAACAGTTGCTCCCGATGGCATGGCCAACGGTGTGTGAATGTGTGTGAATGTTAGGTCCTATAGAGTAAGGTACACTGCTCTGTATGAATGGGTGTGAATGGGTGAATGACATGTATGTAAAGCGCTTTGAGGGGTCTTAAAGACTGGATAAAGCGCTATATAAGTGCAGTGACATATGGATCTTAACAAAGTTCCGCTGTACATCCAGCGTACTGTATCTGACTTTATTTCACATGAGCTCCAGTGTGGAACCCCACTGCACCCCCTGGTGGATCAATGATCCATTGCAGATGGCTTCATTATAATTACATTTATCTATCACGGGGGCAGTCTCAAGTCAAGCTGGAGGTTTACCCTTGAGCGAGGGCAGATCACGTACCAATCACGGCCCTCGCGTTTCAAACTGTCTGAAATGAATCGCTACATCTGTATGGTTCCACAAAGTTTAGGTTTCTCAACTCTTAGTATTGATTAAAATGTTTGTCAGCAGCAGTTAAAACATGGTATAGACATGTTAACTTTGTTCGTGGTTCATATGATTGTCCTATGAATCCTCCTGTGTCTATCCAAACCCCTTACCTGCAGCATTCAGTAAAAAGACGAGTTCATCTGAGTCATTTAGTCAAACGTTTCATCTTGTGATTTTGTCAGATCGAAGCAGAGTTCATTTTCAGATCAAACTCCTAGCATCAGCGTTGCCTATAGCAACAGCATCGAAAACGTTAATCTGAAAAAAGACACAGAGTAAACACGAGAGGAAGACTCTGTTCAGAAGTCCATTCAAATATCTGCTGTGTGAAAGATGCCTCCCTCCTCTTACACCAGGCTCTTCAACAGTGTGTATCTGCTTGAGGCTGCAGTTTCATATTGCTTTGTTATATTTTGCCTCTGTTTGGTTTGGATTTATTGAATTCCCCAAGTTTTATTTTTGCCTACTATTTCAGTCAACATTTTGTTGATAAATGACACTGTTCAAATATATACCTCAATAGCTTCTTTTGTTAACCAGATTTGACCCTGCTTTCCCAATTTCAATAACCCTCAACAATTATTGACCTCAAACTCAATGCATTCAAATGTGTCTTTTTAAAAATGCAACTTTTACTGTATGCTTGATTTTTGTTTTAGTAGTAAGTTTGTCTTTAACAGTGTATTTTAACTTATTCTGTATATTTTATATTTTAATCATGTCCAATTACATGTAAACTTCCAAATAAAATATAATCTATAATTGAGTTTTTACTATTCCATGTCTTTTGTGTGTGATAGTGAACATGTTACACACTCTTCTCTCTTTTCATTCTGCAGACTGCTGATCTGAAGAATCTGAGCTGCATAGAACAAATCAACTGTAAAGATGTAAGATTTATATATATATTTTTTATGCTGATCAAATCGTTTATCAATCTTCAGAGTATTATCTTCATACAATAAGTATTCGAAGTTTTCCTATAATGGAATCCTTCGTTTTTCTTCCATTACATAGTGACATCACTATGTATATGTATTCTCCTGAGACCCAGAAAGAAAAATAAATAATAAATAAAATAAAACCTTTTAATCTTGAATCTTGAAAATGTAAACACTCGTGCTTCAATTGGCTAGCACTCAAACACATTGTACATGATAGGCTACATGTCTTAGCAGTTCACCAATCATAACAGAGCCGGCCAGCTAACCAATCAGAGCAGACTGGGCTCTGGTTTCAGACAGAGGGTGAAAAGACGTGCTGCAGCACAGGCAGCATGAGAAAAATATGGAGCTGTTTGAACATTAAAATGTCACAGTAAAAGAATAAAATAGGAATATGAATCCGATCTGTCCTCCTTTAAAGAGTATAGTATATTATACTTACAAACTGTAATTGAGTAAATGTACTTTCTGTTACATTCTGACTGTGGACAAATTGCAGCTCTGCTGTGGAGAAGACAATCTTATATATCAGATTCCTCCAGTGTTTTCGACCAGATAATTGATCAGCAGGAGCCATTAGCTTGTAATTGATCTGTCCCTGGGGACATCTTCTTCTTCTCTGGAATTTGCTGTTCCAAACATGATGTAGAGGCTGCTACTGTTACGTTTCTTAGGACATAACAGCACTTTGGTGTCTCTCAGAAAAAGGCTTCTCTCTACAGCCACAATAATTATTTGACATTGACTAATCGTACAGAGAAAATAAGAATACCCTGTCTTACCCTATCTTTCCATTTGCATCTGAAAATACATTTTGCAAAAGTACATTCAACCAGTCGACCACATATCAACAAATTTAAGAATTTAAATGTCAGGGACATTAGACCCCAGCCGAGATCAATACAGGAGGGTTAGACACAGACAGAGTCTGCAGAAAATCTGAAACATCGTAGACAGAAATATGGAAACATTACGAGAAAACTCTTCATCAGCAATCTGGGTCATTCTCTACATTACACACCTGTCAGTTGAACCTAATATTTTTTATTTAAACTTAATAGTATTGCTTTCAACCAACTAACCTAATACAGTTACGAGAAAGGCATAGAACAACCAGCAGTTGATGAATCAAAGAGGTGTCATCACATACGATTGCATCCCCAATCCCCATTTACTTCTAGATAACTACATACAGTAACTATGACAGTCCTGCTGCAGCTGAAAACAGCTGGAGGTTGTTTTTTAAATCTGCAAATTGTATTGTTAATTTCTGTATTTTGGAAATATGTTGATATTAATGTTTATTTGCTATAATAACAATATGGTGGATCTCAAGGGGTTAATTCTCAAATTTAGAATACATATTTATAAAATATGTGTGTATTTTTCAGGTGTTGATCTGGCTCCAGAGCCCTGAAGACAACAGATACAGAAATGATCCCCTATTCTCCCTGAGGTATAAATACGCACACCGAATGGTATTGTGAGTGTGTGCAGGGTGTTTCCTGTTACTGACCGCATTTTACCCACTCTTCTTTGTGCGGGTGTGCGGGTGTGTGTGTGTATCTGTTGGACAAAGCTGTGGACTCTGGAATAATCCCTTTGTGTCCCTCAGTCACATTTGACAATGCAGAACTGGCAACCCAGCAGCTGCAGCAAACTGAAATTGCCATTAACTGTCTAAGATTCACAAGAAACACACACTAATCTGAGCAAAAAACGTTGTTATTCAGATATAACATTTCACATATCTAGATGTTTAAGGTAAAAGACAGGGAAAGGTCTAGGATGGGGTTAGCCTAGTTTAGCATAAAAACTGGAAGCAGGGGGAAACTGCGAGCCTCCATTTCCCAACAACTCCAAGCTTAAAAAGTTTGTTGACAGATGTGTTATTCTTTTTGCCAAGAGGAAGGTATCATCCCCTTCACACATTCCTCATGCATAAACCGTTTTTTTGTTTAGCCGTGCAACGTCCCGCCCACACGGCACCCAGACCCCACGCAGCATTCTCATCTGTTTGTCATTACTGGTGTCATTTTCTGGTTGCTAAGGCCATTGTAAGTTTGTAACACATAATCAATGATGTTCCGCTGTAACGGTGGTGGACTCATCAGAACAGAGTGGGCGAGCTGACCAATCAGAGCACAGTGAGCTCATAGGGAGGGGGGGCAGGAGCTCCAACAAGCCGTTTAGGACAGGGAGTGAATACACATACTTTACAGAGATGCTGTATGAGAAACCAATGTGAGTTTGGAAAATTGCTCAATATAAATCTATTCTAGTAGACCTCAACAATGGAATTATGATCAGTAGAAATGGCCATGACATGGGACCTTTAACAAATATGATCTTTTCTTATGTAACAAGACATGAAATTATAAGTGTTAATTAAGTCTAAATAATGTTACATTTGTCTCAGTGGACTTCACAGTTTGTACAGAATATCAGTATGACAATACGACACTCTCTGTCCGGCTTAGACAACTTTCAGAGAAAAACCCCACAGTTTAAAGGGGAAAATGGGAGAAACCTCAGGGAGAGCAACAGAGGAGGGATCCCTCTCCCAGGACGGACAGACGTGCAATATGTCGTGTGTAAATCGAAGAGATAAAGGTCATTCTATGAAAACGTGCCATTTTCCATTCTGAAAATCAGATTTTCAAAGTATTACTTTTATTGTCTTTAAGGACTTGTTTGGTTTGAGTAGACTCTTACCTGTCAGAAAAATATCTGGTGCCATCTCAGGCTATCTTATTATTTAATTATTTTCTGAAAATAATCAACATACAAATATGTGTTTTGTCAATCGCGTTACCAACACCAAATTGTATTGTAAAGTATTTGAAGTGACATTTCAAATTAAATCTGGTGTATTATGAAAGATACATCATCCCTGTTCACATTCAGAGTGTGTATAAATGAAAATAACAAGGAATATATTTTTTTTACATGGATGGATATGCTCAAACGCATATTGGCCAAGCCACTGTAAGTAATTTTTTAGGAAAAATCATGAAAAAGGTAATATGTTTAAAATCTTATCCAAAATCCTCCTAATGGGG
>NW_011346224.1:0-4581 GCF_000735185.1 Notothenia coriiceps | reverse complement strand
TGAAAAACGAGGGTTGTTACCGAGTGGCTGAATAGGACAACAGAAATTATCGAGGCCGTTGTACGTCATTACGCCTAACACGTAAACACTCCCGCTAAGTTTGTTTTCCCCTGTGTTCTGCTTGAAAGCAAGTTCATGCCTATCTTTAGTATCTGTATATCTATATCTGACCATTAGAATCTGTATTTTTGAAATTGTCGTTTTTAACACCGTAGTTTTACAAATTATAGAATAATTAATTACCAGTGTTTTCCAATTTTACTCGGCAGTTCGTTTCGTTAGCTAACGTTAGCTAAAGCTAGCTAAAGCTAGCGCTACTAGTTAGCTACGCAATGGTTTGTTGCTTTGCAGCAACAGGTCTTCGCATGAAACGTGCTTGTTCTATCGTTTCCCGGCCAATGTTTTCCAAAGGAGAGTCTGGATTCGTGCCATGAGGTAAGCTGACGTTACATTTTTGTCCATGTCACGGTGAAATGTAAATGATGGGTAGTGACTGTATCGCCGTTTTAGAGATGGCGCTGCTGAAAAGACCGCAACATAAGTAAAGATAATGAATACATCCTATTAAAACCTGTGTGGCTTATATGATAAGTCTAATTAGTACAAGCAGCATAACGTTATTTCTACAATAATGTGGAGGGAGAGTTCTGTCCTGTCAGATTGAGAGGCTCAGGTAAGGCTCAGGTGAAGTAAAGGACTCTGAGGGTTTAGAATAGTTCACTTTAGTCTAAGTTGTCTCAGTGGGTCTCAAACGTTTTGATCACAATTTATGTAAACAAATATTTCCAAGGCACTCCTTTTTGTTAGGATAAATAAAAACAGGTTTGAAAGCATTCCAATGTATACTATAGGACAGTAAACCAAAAATACTGTTTAAAACTGGAGAGATTTAAAAATATGCATAAATAAATAAATGTTAACTGGTAAAATAAGATATAAATAACCCACAAAAATAAAATAAGTCAGCCTACATTTATTTGTTATTGGCTATGGTAGGTTATTGGAAATGTTCACATACTTATTTGATTAATAAAATGCAAACCGATTTATGTTTAGAGTTGTACCCCTAGATCAGTCTGTAATTGGGCGCTCAAAGTGCACTAGATTGAAGCATTTTACTTTAAAATGTTAAAACAAATCTTCGCGGGGGTCCACCCCTGGACCCCCTGAGAGGATGTGAAGTCCACCCCCCAATTACAACATGTTCATGCAATACTAAATACATTTGAAGCCTTTTTATATAAACTGTCCACCATATCAATGCGTTTCTCTTTTTGTAGTGTATTGGTCTTTTGTAGAGGTTTTTCATTGCCAGCTAAAATCTTGCCTAGGGCAGCAAATTGGTCAGAACCGGCCCTGGTGTCATCCCCCCAGCACTTGAAACATGTTCCCACAGCTATGCTCTCTCAGTATTTAGATAGTTAACTTTAGTCTAGTTATCTCAGTCGGTCTCAAACGGTTTGGTCACCATTTATGAGAATAAATGAAAAACAGTTATGAAATACTATATGACAGTAAAACAAGAATACAGTTTAAAAAGGGAGTGATTTGTAAAATATCCATAAAGAAAAAGAAAATCTGTGTACAGTTCTGTTATATGGGTGTTGTTGAGAGATGTAGGCTATCCATAGAACTTAATGCAAACATTTATCTATTCACACACACGACCCAGTTCCGCACCAACAACCTAAGTAAAGCTGATTTAGTAACCTAGTATTATTTTATCAATAAAAAATATGCATAAACTGTATGGTTTGAAACTGAAGTAACTACGCTTTATTCTGAAAACATCCTTTTTCCGCCGGCAAGAACAGAGTTAGCCCTTCCGATTTGTGTGTGGAGGGCGGAACAAGCTGGCCGACGGAGGGAACAAAGGACGATTGAGTGAGTATGTTTACGTCTGTTTTCAACATAATGCATTTCAAATACAACACTTTTATAAAAGTGTGAAAAAGGTGTGCAACATATTCAAATATGTTTATTTACCATTCGTTAATAAGCTAATAATGGTAGCTTATTTACCCCTATGTACGTTAGCGGTAACGTTAGCGTGTAGTGTTCATTAGCCTAGCCTAGCAGGGCTAATTCAAATATCTTGCAAACGCTGCACACTTTTTCAGTGAAAGAGCCTGTGCATAAACGCCTGTGTTGTGTACTGTGTCCTTTTCTGGCGTACTGAATTGCTTTGAAATCTATTGGGGCAAATGTTCTCTTTGAGTTAGCAGGTTTGGCTAATAGGCCGAGCCGGTTAAGCTATCTCTGGTTGTCTCGTCAGCCATTGTAATCATGCATTGTTATCATCGTTACGTTGAATACGTTTTGCCGATGTTTTTCTTGCTTCTTAATGTGCTAAACGAGTCGCTGCGAAGAGTGTATAGTGCATCTAATAATGTGGGTATTTTCCCGTGTATAGTGCATCTAATAATGTGGGTAGTTTCCCTTTTACTTTGTTTCCTTCTCCAGGTTAACAAATATGAAAATAGCCTCCTCTACTTAGCCCCGTCTGCAGCCACGATGTCAAGTAAGTAAACACACATTATAAAGAACAAACTAATGTTAAGTTAATTGTTGTTGATATTATGAGAGCTGGTATGTTATTGTTTGTAAATAACCAACACAATTATACCAAAAACCACAGAAAGGCTGCTATCAATGGTTTCCAGTGTTGGAAAGTAACAATTACTCAAGTACTATTTTGACATACTTGTACCTTACTTGAGTAGTTCCATTGTATCCTTCTTTATACTTCTACCCCTACACGTTTATACTTTAACTCCACTACATTAATTTAACACTCACATTATTAACTTTTTAATATCACGTGATCGGATCGGGACATCTCTAAGTACTGCACTACCAATATACACAATTACAAATCAGTATTTTTATTTTAAGTATATAAAATTAGCTCCACATTGTCAAACTACAAAATGTAAATGTCCCATATGTTTTTGTTAGTGATTTAAAACGGGATGATATACTGTATATTATTATGTATATTGTGAAACGTGCCATTATTCATATTGAGGACTTTTGAAACTGTAAGTATGTATAGCTGATATTACTTACTTCTACTTAAGTAACATTTCACACTAAAGTCTTCTACTTTTAACGGAGTATTTTAAGACCATAGTATTTCTACTTTTACTCAAGTAAAGGACCTGAGTGCCGTTTCCACTCCTGATGGTTTCATTTAAAGGGGTGTATCCCACAATAACTTTTATTGCTGTAGGTTTAAAATTGCAATTTGCTTTGGTGTTGATGGTGCATTAAAACAGTAGGATGAATTAGGTTGTAAGAGAAGGAGAAGAATAGTAAATAAGAAAAACAATTATATTACATAAAGAAATGAAGAGATAAAAATAAAATACCTAAATTAAAAATATGTGCAATGTATCAGAAGTGGAGAGCTATGTTATGCAGGTTTAAAAACTGATATTGTTTAATTGATATCAAAATGTAATATGCTTTAAGATATCCAGCTTTTTTGGCTTTCAAAATAATAAAAAATATGAATACAAAAAATGTATGCATATATTGACAAAAGCCTTTTAAATGCTTAATACACACCAAGTTTTGACATTTATTTTTTCTTTCACACACAGAGCGACCATCCTACGCCCCTCCCCCTCCCCCTGCTCCCACCACAGTAAGTGTCCCCCTCTCAGCTTGTAACGTTCAGTGGCCAAAGGGCCATGTTAGCCACACACATTATCTTGTTTTCTTTCTCGCCGCTGTACGCCTTCTCTATCCACAATTTCCTTTACAATGCTTTCATTTTCTTTCTTTCTCTGTCTGAACACAAAGAGGTGTCCACCAAGCAGTTCAGCTCTCCATCTTCACACTCACTCCTGTTTTTCCTCTCTTACTACCATTTAAAAAAAAAAAAAAAAGGCTTTTGAAGAAGAGGTTATTGTGCCTCATGGGGTATTTCGAATAAAATCAAATTTGAGATATTTAGGATGAGTACATGTGTACAGTTTTAGAGTCATCATGGTTGTTGTGATGCTTTAATTTCCTTGCATTTAGTAAGAGGCACATTACTGTTTTAAAGTTGAAATTCAATGTCTCAGTTACATGGCTTATATAATGAAACTCGTGGGGGCTATGGGAGCTTGTTGCTTGGTACATGCAACTTTCCCATGTTGCCTGACTTGGTTCTACCTCATGGAAAACAAACGAGCAAAACAATACATTTATATTTTCATGTTTTTCCCGTTTTCACTTATTTGTGTTTATCCCTCTTCCTCCTCTTGTTTGTGAACCATTTCTCATTCGTGTTTTGTCTCATTTGTCTTCCATCAGCAATTGCCTACCGCCCCAGGGTTTGTGGGATACAACCCTTACAGCCATCTGGCCTACAACAACCTCCGGCTGGGAGGGAGCTCCGGAGGCTCCAGCAGGGTAATGAACTGACGGATGGATTTGGAGAAAATAATCAGAAAAGGGGTTGGGTGTAGGATTGGAGGGAGGGTAGATAGAAAGAGTCTTGGGCTAGATATATGGGCACATCCATGGGGAAAGGAAGCATCCTTAATAGTTTTAGAAGGTGGGCAGGGTTCCCACGGTACCTGGAAAACA
>NW_011346223.1:0-2298 GCF_000735185.1 Notothenia coriiceps | reverse complement strand
AAATATTTTTTTTTGAGAAAACAGAATTACTTTTTTTCAGAATTCCTAAGAAAAATGTCAGAATTAAATAAAAAAAATTCGGAAATAAATGTAAAACTTTTTTTCAGAATAATTTTGGGGAAATAAAAAAAAAAAAGAATTATCAGAGGAAAATGAAATTTTAAGAAAATCTGATTTTTTACAAAACAATTAATAAAAGATCAATCCGAAAATTTGCAGAGAAAAATATTTTCTTTTGAGGAAGAACATGACTGCGATTAAAGGCAGAATTCCGAGACAAAAAAATCGACATATAGCCT
Organism: Notothenia coriiceps; assembly: GCF_000735185.1. Taxonomy (NCBI): domain Eukaryota; kingdom Metazoa; phylum Chordata; class Actinopteri; order Perciformes; family Nototheniidae; genus Notothenia; species Notothenia coriiceps. The sequence continues at coordinate 1,999 of NW_011346223.1, read as the reverse complement.
ATAAACATTTTTATTTTTCAGAATTCTGAGATTTAAGTCAATACTCCCATGTTTTTGTTTTAACTTTTGGTCACAGACCCAAATGTCTTGGAGAAATGTGGCCCTTTTCCTCTTCCGTAGAAGTCAGCTCCTGAGTTTGGCATACGTATGTCCAAACAAAGTAGACTTTTATAATGTATCTTCCATCAAAACACAGGGTAACTCGGCGATATGAAAGCCAGTTTAGAAACACCTGATACACACAGTTGTGGTAGAACATTACGGGACATAATTCACCGTGGTATATAGTGTGTGTTGCACTACGGACCTGAATCAAGGCTGTGAAAAACAAACCCCTTACCATCAATGATGAACTTCTGAGCGTATCTTTTGAGATTCTTCTTCCTGAGAGGATGCATTGTGTGAGGAAAGCATCCTTTAGCCACAAAAGTGTAAATATCTCCCAGTTTGTTGGAGCTGGACTCCAGCACCACCTCCTCCTCAGCGACCTGCAGAGACTCTGAGCTCAACATGCTTTACTCTGAAAATCACTCAAGTGAACAGCGAGTATGACGCTAGGTAAACAACATGTGCTATAGAGTACTAATCGGCATGTTTAGCAGCAATGCAAGCGACTGCTAACGTTGCTAATCATCCAAAATACAATCAGGATGAAAATACTGAGCTTGTTGTGCCTGTTTTCTTCTTCTCTCGGTTTTTGGCGGATTGTAAACAACTTTAAGGTGCATACCGCCACCTACTGTACAAGAGTCTGTATCACCATATCATCCTATCACCACTTGTGGAATTATACCACTGTATTTACGTTGTTTTAAATTCTTCCAATCAATCCTGTTTCACTCAAATACTTAAGAATGGCCTTCCTGGTAGCTCTTACCCCCTCACCTTCTGTTCCCCAGTATCCCCATCAGGCTCCCTCTCTGTATTCTTCTTCTGCTACTTTTTAAATAACGTAGCTTGTATTCTATTGGTTTAGCATGAGCTCTTCCTTCTGGCCAGTGGATGGTACTTCATGTAAACTCCAGATGAAAAAAATAATGTAAACAATGTTTTTGATTAATTACAAAATGAGACAACTATAAATACATTAATTAATAAATACATTAAATGAATACATGAGTTCGGGTTTAAATAAATGAATACGGAAATAAATAAATAAATAGAGTATATAAATGAGCAAAGCTTGTAATCAAATATATGGTAATTCCCTCAAATATATTGCATTTAAATCTCACAAGTGAGAAACTGTACACTTAAAAAATGTGGATGTATTTACAAAAGTCGCTTTTATTTTGAAAACCTCGAACCGGAATTATACTGTTTGTTGCCTGTTACTTGCTAAAAACAGCCGTTGAGCTTGCCAGTTGGTTATTTTTGCGTTTGTTTGCACGTTTTTATCAACATATTAGATTTTAAACGGGTTAACATGACAAACAAGGATCGTCAGTTTTATATCTGTAACTGTTTTACCACTGATAACATCTTTCTGGAGGAATACAAGCTCCATGTCCGCTTCGTCTCCGAGCAGCAGTTCAGACGGGACTATGGCGTAGTGAGTAAACAGTTCATAATATCGCGATAGTTCAGACTGGACTATCATTCATTGAGTAAACAGTTCATAATATCGCGATAGTTCAGACTGGACTATCATTCAGTAAGGAAACCGTTTTTTTTTTTTATTCAAGCACATATATGAATATTTTGTATACAACAAATAATGGTCCATTTCAGAATAATACATAATTCATAATGATATGTTTTATAATGATTAATTATTAAAGTGTTATCAAAGCTGGTAAAGGTGCAGCTAGTATTTACTCCAGGTGAAACTAAAGTCTGATTTAAGACTTGATTATATTTCACATCATTCATCATGCAAAGTAACTAAAGGTATTAAATACATGGAGTGGAGTAAAAGTACACCATTTACCTCATAACTGTAGTGGAGTAAAAGTACAAAGGAGCATAAAATGGAAATACTCAAGTAAAGTACAAGTAC
>NW_011346222.1:0-4277 GCF_000735185.1 Notothenia coriiceps | reverse complement strand
AAAAGGACATCATACAGCAAAAATTACAGGGATTACAATTTACATATATATCCACATTTACAGGTACCAACAGCATCTGACTGTGGAGCATCCAACCGAGCTTTAAAAACATGTAGTGGTACCAGCTTGGTAATTTTACATTCTTTTTGCAGACTGTTCCAAGTTAGTGGAGCTGCACATCTAAAAGCTTTATTCCCTAAGACAGTCCTAGCACTTGGCACATTTAATAAAACCACAGCATGAGATCTCAGGCAATAAGTACTTTCAATTTGCCAAGAGATCAGGGAGCAGATATAAGATGGTACTTTATCCAACATGGCTTTGTAAATGAAAATGTACCAGTGACTGAGCCTCAGTACAGTAAGTGATGGCAAAACCGCCTTGGTTTACAGTGTACAGTGATGCGTAAGTGCTTTACAGTTTGTCACAAATCTCAGTGCACTGTGATAGTAAAACCTTATTGTGGTCTAATTATATATCCAAAGCAGTCAGAAGTCAGAAAATCATTAGTGATGTTTAACCACTCAGAAGACAGAAAATCTATGATGAACCACTCAGAAGACAGAGAGGTAGTTCATCTTCTACATATAATAACGGACAAAGTAAAGAATGAAGTGTAGGCTATGTTTAAATGTTCGGAATTTGACCGTGTATGATGGTCCTCTTGAGATGGCGTACAGCCATTGCTCCGTTTTCATGTTTTTTTAAAATGTTTTTCACAAACATTTTCACACGCTAGGAGCATAGGAATAATTCAATTCGGTTCGTCATGTGATTTGCCCCCGAGCACCCCTGGGTAAATTACTGTACAGCCAATCACAATGCGTACAATGCATGACGTCATTGGTAAGAGACGGCCCCCGAACACATATGGTACCCCGAACACATCTGGTACCGACACCGGTTAATTTGTAAACATCACAGCGCCTGTTCTAATTGAATGCAGTATTCAGTAACTAGAATTCTACTTCTCTAAATGTAAATGTGTTTCTCTGTGCTTCATTAATCATCTTTTCGCAAATATGGTCAAAACCATGGTAAACAGTATAATGTTATTCTCCCTTTCTTTCTTTCTGTTTTGAACTGTTTTAAGAGTTTGTTTTACTGAAGAATAACACAGTTTGTTCTGCAATCTGTGAATAAAAGCTTCTTTATACGTAAAGTGTATTCATTCCTTTGTTTATAACTGGGTTCCTGTAATCACATGATTCAAACAACACAGTCATGATATCATCTTAAAATGCATTTAAATGCCAAACCTATTATATTTCAAATGAGTGAGTGTAGTATTCATACAGAGTATTGCCAACATTTATAAATTGTCATTAATTGAAAGGTATGGCAGTAACACTGAAGGATAGCCAGATCAGCAAAGCACTTGGGTATAAGAACATTTCAATAAGAGGCGTCCACCATGCTAAAAGCAAAAAGGCGACAAATTGGTGAATTAATGACGTAATACAGGATGTATAAGTAAGATGGAACAGTTCACCCTACATGGTAGCTGCCTGCTAGAACAGAAGTGGCCCGTGACAGAAACTGTTTCTAAACCTGCAGTCACAAAATGTAATAGGTTATCAGTATACACAAGAAAATGTCTCAAAGCCTTTTGAGTGTGTATTGATTTTGCTGGTGAAGAGCCTTTAAAGGTAGCACATCATTTGAGGCCATATCTGTCAAGTCTTTCCAGGTTGCTGCACCACAGGAGAGGACATTAGGATGAGAATTAGACTACATTCAAAGATGTTGCACAAATTGGTTGCAGCTGCTCTGTTGGGCGACCATGGCTCAGTATTGTAGAGCGGTTAGGGGTACAGTATGATCCAGATCCCTTGCGCTCAACGTGTCGAAGTGTCTTTGAGCAATATATTGAACATCTTATAATGGCATAGCAAAATGAGCGTACTGATGACAGATAACAGCGCTTTATATTTTTGAATGCCAGCATCTACCAAAGGGGCAACTGTGGTTATAAAGGGGCGACTGTAGCTGGGAAGTGCGGCCGTCATTGCTGTAAACATGTCGATGTATTCTTTGGCCAGATACTTAACCATAAAATGCTTACAATAGCATAATAGACAGTGTGTGTGTGTATGTGTGTGAATGTTAGCTTCCTTAAGCAGGTGGCACCTAGCATGGCAGCCTTGAATAATTGTAAAGACTAGAGGAAGCACAATATAAATGTAGTTCTTACATTTATTTATTTGTTTATTCCACACATGGCAGTTATTTTAAAACAAAACATGTACACTTTGCAAAACATGTAGACTTATACTAGTTGTTGTTTTTTTATAGCGCATGGTTGAAAGGACCAGGGAGAAGAAAATCTTATTTTACCTGCCCCATGAAATAACCATAAAAAAGTAAAATAAAAGCAATATTCTTTCAGTCACAGTTGCTTACAAATACTGAAACATAAAACCAGAACACAATCAAAAGTCAACTTCATACTGTCTAATTACGCTTTCTTTATACATTTTCTCAAACACAAAAATGTTCTTACAGCCCTTTAAATCATTCGACAAAGAATTCCACTTCTTTACACCAACTACAGAGACACATATTTGCTTTAAAGTAGTGCAAACTGATGCTTACAATTGTATTTCCTGATGATGCTCATCCTCTGAAATTAAAACAAATTAGTTTTGTATATTTTCTTTTATATATTGCATGGTTGATACTGAAAGTGGTGATTGTTACCACAATTTGCAAGTATGATCATCTGACGTAGAAAAAGATTCATCCCCTGTATTGTACTGCAGTAAGAGCCGGTAAGCTGTTTTTTTCTGTCATATCTTAAGGCATAAAGCGCTGTGGCAAAGCTCTAGTGACTGGAAGTTGTTTGGCTGTGTACCTGTACCCACATTAGCATACTGGTGTGACCTTTGACCTCCTGACCATGTGTAGCTGTAGCACAGACTGCAGAGGGAATCGCTGGGTGTCAAAGAGACAGAGGTTCGGCAACAATTGGAGATGACAGCTCATTCATCATGGCCGAGAGATCCGTTCCACTGAATGGAGCACATTCTCCACCCTACACTGCGTCTGGCTAGCTTAATTAAAAATGGGAATACAGTAAACAACCTCAATTATTTCTTCCCTCTGCAGTTCTACTTCATTAAAAAACATAACTTTTATGTTTGCCATCTGTTGTGTCCCGTCAAATGTGTTTGTTTATGTATTTTGTCTGTCATTTCCTGTTTTATTTTGTATTTACCTCTTGTCTTTCTTTCAGGCCCTGTTTCTTCCTCCCCTTGTGTGTTTTCCCGCCATCATCAGTGGGTGTTTCTCAATCGCGAGGATGCTGGCTTGGTAGTCGCGTACTTCCAAGTCACTTCCTTCAGAAACGAAGCAAGTATACTTCCAAGTATGCTTCCAAGCCACGGCTTCGGAAAACAAAGAAAAATGGAACAGGCTAACAAGTGTGCCACTCTCTCTAACGGTTTCAACATAAACTGTACCGAAAATAAATACCTCACGATGTCTATCTAATTGTGAACTTGCTTTACTTTCAAGGAACACATTTTTGTTTTGTTACAAACAAATGTAACAAAGTAACATTACTAACAGATGTTCTAGGCCACTACATACTTACATTTAAATGTGTGCTGCGTCGGTTCAGCCATTCTCCGCAAGGATTTTTGAAATAGCTTGTTTTCAGTCACGTGACTTCTACGACGCGCGAAATTCAAGTGGAGGTCAGGAAGTGAAAACGCAATCATTCATCAACGCAGGAATCATGGAGGACACCGACTATGTCAAACAATTAAATGAACCTGCACGCCGCAGATATCGTGAAAAAATCACAACACACTCACAATGGTAAGAGCACCAGACATTAGATCACATGCCAATGTGTTCTTAGGTAAATGGTCAAATGTAACTAGTATTTAAGGGTAACAGTTACAAGAGATGGCTAAGCTAATGTTGGTAGCCAGCTAGCTTATAGACTTCTCCATCCTGCTTAAACTTAGCAAATATTCAATGAAAACATATTTTAAGTTTGGGGTTGCAAGTAACTTCAATCTCACAACTCTAAACGTTTCAATATATTCAATGTTGTAGTTATTTATACAAAACATTTCATTGTGATGGTAGCTGGGGCATAGCTGCAATGCTAAATACTTAGCTTACCTAGCTGCACACGAGCTAACGTTGTGTCTTGTAGGCTAACTTAACTGTTACAATCATTCCCCGAATTCACTTTAATGGCATTATGATTCAATAAATCCGGTTCACTTAAAGGGCTGATGTTGCGTTTGGGTCAACATCAGCTA
>NW_011346221.1:0-1234 GCF_000735185.1 Notothenia coriiceps | reverse complement strand
TGAACATGACCGGTAAGTTTCAAATTTGTCCGGTAAAATAAATTATTTCCGGACATTTGACCGGCAAGAAAAAATCCTAGCGGAAACCCTGCCCCCCAGGAAGTCGGCCATATTGAAGAATGATGTATTTTGAGCACACTTTTGCTAACTCCTCATAGGAAAATGATCAGAACATTTTCATTTCAGGAGGGGTTAAGGGGCCAGTGCCCCCGTAACACTAACCAGGGACCCCCCTGTGGCCCCCCTCCAAAAAAAAAAAAAAGGTTACAGTATTACAATTTATTTGAACCAAATCAAATCAGAGACCCGGATGTACAGCAGAGATTAAACTGTTCATTACCTCATAAAAGCAAATACTGTTTATGTTTTTTAATTAAATAGTCACTTAAAGTTACCAAAACAAATACTCATACATTAAAAAAAATACTGAAACAAAGGACTGTAACTTAAATGTACTAAAATAAATACCTTTACAAAAACAAATATTATTTACTGTATTCTATGTCTTTGTCTTTTTAACCGGCTTTTATTGTGCCCCTCTCATGCAATAACTGTCCATGCCTGCTCCCCCCAGTAAAATTGGTCTAGAACTGCCACTGTGTGTCTGACAGGTTATGCTAGCTTAGGGGTAGGCTATTATTTAAATCATGGGGGTTAATACATAATGAATGAGAAACGGAACATGGTACTTGTCAATTATGAATTTTAAAACCATTAACTTTTATTTGAATGAAGTGATCTCCACCCCCTGCACGTGTCATTCTTACAGTAGCACCCACTCATTTGAAAAGGCCAGTGAGCCATGCAGATGAGAAACAAGCACAATCAGTGTTTCATCATCCATCTCTGAAGCCTCCATCATGCTGAGGAGCAGTCCCAAGCAGACAGAACAGCAGGATATAGAGGAGTAATTCATATCCAGGAGGCGGACAGCCCGGGGGCAAAGCAGAAGCCGAGAAGGGGGACTCGGGCGGATGGCCCGGGGGCAAAGCAGAGGCCGAGAAGGGGGACTCGGGCGGATGGCCCGGGGGCAAAGCAGAGGCCGAGAAGGGGGACTCGGGCGGACGGCCCGGGGGCAAAGCAGAGGACAAGAAGGGACACTTGTGCGGACGGTCCGGGGGAACAGCAATAGAACAGGGATGTCCGCGGCGGGGAAACTCAGAGGGCCGAAGACAGGGGTGAAGGCCTCGTTGGGGTAAATTAGGGGGCCGGACTCGAGGGAGAAGGCAGCGGC
>NW_011346220.1:0-1869 GCF_000735185.1 Notothenia coriiceps | reverse complement strand
GGGGGGGGGTGCAGACCTTATCAGAGCCATTCCATCAAATATTGATGCACCTAATTGAGGTTTTTAGGCACTACAAAGCTTCCTGAAGAGTGTATGTGTTTTTATGGCAAAGTACAGTCCTGGTCTAGCGGAGCAGACAGCGAGAAGAGTGCAGTCTTGTGTGTAAATTGCATGCTATGTAGACTAACTGCAGGCAATTGCATGTTATTGAGATGGAAACTTGTACCAATGAAATTCTTCTCCCACGGATGGAAAGTATGTCAACACCACGTTAGTGTAACGGACTCTGTTTTATGTTATATCTCAAAGAGAATCGATGAGGGACATTTGAAATGATGATCCTGTCATGGTATTTTGATTCTTTTATTTGTTCGATATCCTCCCCTATTCTGACAGAAACAGAAATAGCATCTCCCTTCTGGTGTATACTGTATATTTTTCCGTCTTTCTATTTCTCTCCCTCCCTGTCTTTGTCATTTTGAGATAATGCAGGATTACGTTTCACATTTTTTTTCCCTTGAAATACAAAACTTTGCTGCAGCAGTTCTTATCCCTCTCCGTCTCTCCGTGCTGGTCCCCGGTGACACCAGGCTGAGAATGGCAGCTTTAATTTGCAGGAAAACAAGTTGAGAATATTGATTTCAAAAAGTGCTCTCTTTTCTCCCCTTGGAAAAAAAGACAAGAAAAAACTGTCTGCTATGTGAAAACCTGTAGCCTTCAATTAAGTGGGGCTTGTAGGTGTGTGTGTTTTCATTTGGGCACAGTGTTCACTTGAAATGACACATTAAAGGCTGTGTTTTACTTCAATCAGACTGTGAAAATATACACACAGACCTAAGTGTCTCTTGAAGGGCTCCAATGTTGGCACACACACCCGGCACCATACAGTACCAGACAGATGGGCGGTATTTATCTTAGAATAAGAGCCATGTTCTCCTGCTCCAAGAAGGGAAAACACTGCCTTTCCCACTTTTGAAGACGACACGTGTCCTGGAATTCATGTCAGTCGATGTTCACAGGTCTCAAGTCTCACTTCTGCTCCCTAAGACTTTTTGTAAAGCATAATAATACTTATACGGCCTTTTTTTTTTCCCACATGCACAAAACAGAAATCAGAGCTCCTTGGCTCCATCCCCACGCTGGACTGTTGAACCAACTGCGTTACTGTTTATTTCCACTCACAATAAACCTACAGCGACACATTTGATCTTGTTTGGTGAATAGTCGGTCCCTGTGGTTGGGCTTATCCCCCTTTTTAATGCAAGGCCTATTTGGGGTTCTGATCTGGTGCTTAGGGCCAGGCAGCGTTTGGGTATCAACGTAGGGACTGACTGGAGCTAGTGGTTGTAACACGCCATCCCAGAGGCTTTGGAAGTCATCCCGCTAATACAGACATGACTAAAGCTCCCTATCATCCCCCACAGAATGACACGGCACGGCTCCAAGACTTAACTCTTACAAAGAGCTTAAATATCTTAGATGTGTAATGCATAATGGAGGTGTATTCTGTACTTTGGGGCGCAGTATTCCCATCGCTTTACTAGGATGTACTACAATATAGTGTACCAGTTTGTTAACTGTATCACACAGCAGCGTCAACAGTGAGAAGTGCTTTTGGATGGCGGAGAAATGAAAGGATATCCGCCACAACGACATTAAAAAGGTTAAGTGAATTACCAGGTATGTCCATTCCCTCTATTGTTAAAAGGGCATTTTACGTTGCTAGTGACGTCCTCCTCTGTAGCCTAATAACATTTGTTCTACTTCTGTCTTTGTTTCTTTTTTTGTCTGTGTGTGTGTGTGTGTGTGTGTGTGTGTGTGTGTGTGTGTGTGTGTGTGTGTGTGTCTGTGTGTGTCTGCATGTGTGCG
>NW_011346219.1:0-3886 GCF_000735185.1 Notothenia coriiceps | reverse complement strand
TGATAAAGCTTATAGTTAGGGCTGATCAGATTCAGCCCCTAGTTTTGCTGATATAGGCTTAGTTTGTCGGGGGACATCTTACTTCTTCCTTCTCTCTGTCTGTACCTGTGTACTCTCATGTTCCGATTAACCCAGCTTCCCCAAATGTCTTTCTTTTTGGTGTCTATCTACGCCGGGATCCGGAGTCATGGATGATCCTGTTGCTGTGGTCCTGTGTCCTGGATCGCGAGCCCTGGATCTTGAGTCGTGGCTGTGGTCCTGGATCATAAGTCCTGGATGGATATCCTCGTGGATTCATCTTCTTATTAAACTCACATGCATTTCCAAACATTTGGACTACCTATTTTGCAAATGTATTATCTCTTCGATTTACACACGGCATCTATTGCACGTCTGTCCGTCCTGGGAGAGGGATCCCTCCTCTGTTGCTCTCCCTGAGGTTTCTCCCATTTTTCCCTTTAAACTGTGGGTTTTCTCTCAAAGTTTTTCCTTGTACGATGTGAGGGTCTAAGGACAGAGGGGGTGTGGCGTATTGTCATACTGATATTCTGTACAAACTGTGAAGTCCACTGAGATAAATGTAACATTTGTGATATTGGGCTATATAAATAAACATTGATTGATTGATTGATTGAAAATGAATACTTTTTTTCCCACATGCCTACTGTGGTGTCTGCTGCTTAGTTTAAGAGCATCACAAACACACAGAGTCCAGCCCAGAGCTGTATCTCTGTTAGACAGAGGAGAAAGACCTGAGCTCATCCTTGGAGTGAGAGTCTGATTGAGCCATTACAGAAACACAAGATCCGTATGAAAGTGGTCGGACTCAGGAAACATATGTGTCACATGACCCAAAGTACCTTTGGCTTTGAACAAGCCATTAAACACTTAGTTTTCTTTGTGTCCGGTGTGTGTGTCAGTGTGCTCCATCGGTGTGTGCTCCATGTGCTCTTTCTTAGCAGGGTGTCTTTCTGTCACTCACTGTCCCTCAGTTTATGGTCGGGGGCAACATAGACTTCTTCTACAGTTAATTTAATAAGTGTGACAGTTCTTATACCTAAGTATTTACCTTAAACGTATCATCAGCCACGAAATAACCTCTCTTGCTGCTTTTTACATATAATTAAAGAATGAACCCCTCTTTAATGGTCACACAGCACACACAGTGACATTTGACCTCTGCATTTAACCAATCCTAGTTCTAGGAGCAGTGGGCAGCTATTGTACAGCGCCCGGGGAGCAATGGGGAGTCGGGGGGCGCACACTCCATAATTAGGTCTGTTCGGGGACTTGAACCAGCGACCCTACGGCTCTCAGCAAGCCCCTACTGACTGAGCCACTGCCGGTAGGTACTACATGCTTCAACATCTTCGGAGAAACACACCTAGCTGAAATTCACCGAGCTGTTTTCAAATTCTCTAGCAAGTCACATGTCTACCCCTAGTAGGATTTGTCCAAAACTCAATAGCTATTTTTTTGGTACTTTTATTAGTAATGGGTACTGGCCTATTCTGTCCTATGCATATTTTAAATTTTCCTCTGCATGCAACGTCTCAATGGGGTATGTATTGAGTGAAATATTGTCTCTCACGCAGATACCACCAGAGTTATGAGGTGTTTACATTTGTATGAGGACTTAGAGTTAATCATTACTCTGATCCGTTCTATACAACTGCAGCAGAGGGGCCAACAAGGTTACTGACCCTGACTGACTGACTGACTGACAGGTGTGTTGGTAAAGCAACGCAAAACACGTTCTATTAAAGTTAAGCTGGTGCAAAAGGAAGGACAAACCGGGGTGACGCGCAGAAACACGAGCAGCAAATCCTGAGGGAGTAAGAGAGGAAATGGACGAAAAACCTTAACGAACATAACCACACCACGGGAACCATGGACAGGAACGTGACGACAAACTGTTTCCCGGGCGAAGCACAGATCTATATCCACACACAGAAGTGATCACATTAACACAAGGGCAGAGGTGCTTACACAGGTGGAGAGAATCAGGACGGGCAGACAAAAACAAAAGGCGGGAAAACATAAAGATAGGAAGTGAAACAAGACAAGGCACAAGGAGAGTGTTTTAAAAAATAAAACAGGGAGCACAAAAATACAAAAACCAGGATCATGACAAGGTGAATGCAAACATATATATCTTTTTTGACATGTATATAGTTGACTTGCACATTGGTCCTGCAACATAATATTTCAGTATTTTATTTCTACTGTTTGTTCTTGCACAGTTTGTATTGTTTTTGGAATGTGTTTAATTGTTTTATGTCTTATATATATGTATGTTGCATTGGAGGAGCCTGGGACTTGAGATTTTCATTGCCATAACTATACTGTAGCTACTGTGCGTATGACGATAAAGCTTTTGAATCTGTGTGAAAACAGTTGAAGCATTGACAGCAGTGGTGAGGGTCAGCGAGTTGATGTGGCTGTAGGAAAGCACTGTGCAAACACACAGACACACCCAGGACCGTGCAGATACAGAGGGGTGTGTACACATGCAGCTGCACCTCTGCAGACCAACAACACACACACCAAAACACAAGCATCTTATCGTGGGTATTTCCACATAGTTGGGAGGTTTACGACCTGATGATAGGCTGAGGGAAACACAGGTAAATGTTTCCCCATCTCACTATCATTTTCTGTTTCCTCTTCCTCCCTTCTTTTATCCAGCGGAAGCATAAACACCAATACAAACGAGGTGTGTGCATGTGTGTGTGTGTGTGTGTGTGTGTGTGTGTGTGTGTGTGTGTGTGTGTGTGTGTGTGTGTGTGTGTGTGTCAGCTGCACATCCCTGTAGTTTGTTGAATGAATCTGTCACAGTGTACTATAGTCTGCTGTTTGCTCAGTGAGTTGGATCGTCTAAGGTGGACACCAAAGAGCTGAGGGTAAACACACACACACACACACACACACACACACACACACACACACACACACACACACACACACACACACACACACACACACTTAGTCTATGGTTTTATGTTATCTTATCTACTTTTGAAAAAAATATGATCCATATAAAGTTGTAACACATTTTTTGTAACTGAGTTTTGCATTGCTGTACAGTAGGAGGACTTGAGAAACACAAATAAGGAAAACAAATATGTGGAGCTGAGACAAAGATAAACTGAATACTTAAATAGCCCTTTAAATCATAAGGTCGTAAAAGTTATAAAATGAGCTTAAATCTGAGTTACTTTCCGTCCTCCGCTCATGCATATCAGCATGAGATTGAGATTCAGGATCAGGCTTACAGGATTCACAAAGAACCCTAGCCCTAACCCTTAAGATTAATTAAATCACCCTAACTTTAACCTTGACAGTTTCATGAGCGGAGTTGTACCCTAATGACTAGCAAACTGACCTCTAAGTGTTTAATCTGTGGAATGCTGCTTCTCCACCAACGCTCCGTGTTTCCCAGCTGAACGGCCACTCTGTGGACGTCAGAGCGGAGCTGCTGTGTCCTATAGATGTCTCCGTACAGTTTACACTCTGAAACAACCATTATTATACCAGAGAGTGGTTCCAAACAAGTGCCTGTATACACTTCCACAAACAGAGGGGTCTATTAAAGATGAGTCAGGCTCTGAAGCTTTGCTCAGAGTACTACTTGAAGCTTTACAGTTTCCTGTTGATAGTAGTGTGTGGCACTGGGCCCAGAACAAACAAACACACACACACACACACACACACACACACACACACACACACACACACACACACACACACACACACACACACACACACACACACACACACACACACACACACACACACACACACACACACACACACACACACACACACGACGAGAACGAACGAGTAGTAGTACGTACGACGACTACTACTACTACGTACTACGTAA
>NW_011346218.1:0-3311 GCF_000735185.1 Notothenia coriiceps | reverse complement strand
ACACCACTCTCAAACACAGATACACACACACACACACACACACACACACACACACACACACACACACACACACACACACACACACACACACACACACACACACACACACACACACACAAATTAGATATTTGAGTTAAAGATACACTTAAGTGAGACTGCTGAGATTTGTATAAAAATGTTTTACGTTGAAACAAAAGCCTGAGGTAATTTTGTGCTTTAGACAGCATACTGTCCAATTGTTTCCCTTTCTTTAGCTTCACAGTCCAGTCGTAATAATGTAGGTGTATTTGTTCAAAATATCAAATCATGAACCCCTACATGTCCCTTCCATATAAGAAACATAACAAATTAATGGCAGAATGGCGCACAGTAGGTAGCACCTCTGTCAACACGTGTCATATGTCAGTGGTGACATGAGACATTTAATCATTCAATGCATTGCAGCATCAAAGTGCATCAGGTCAATCAAATATAATAAATACATACTTGGAGTAAGTTTGGGATCCAAGGAAAGGGATCTTTAGGTTAAGGCCTGAGTGACCGATCTGTTATCATGTCTGGTTGCAGTTATCCACAAGATGGCAGTACAGGACAGTTAAACACAGGAATACTTCCACAACAGGATTATGTTAGGGCTGTTTGAATGTTGACAGATCAAAAGCATGCAAAATCATTGTTTAGTTCATATATTCATGATCAATTGCAATAAACCTTAATATTTAATGATTAAATGAGAGTTGATAAAATACTTGAGAGCAGATCAATCCGATAAATAACAGGATGCGGAGTGAAATGATTGGGAAGAAGTCTGCATATGACATACAAATAAATACATGTCATGTTTACAGAGCCTTAAGATCTAAACTCATGCCTCTTATTTGCCCTTTTCACAGCAACCAGACGACATTGCAGGGTAAACACAGGTGTAATTGATCAAATTAATTATGGTCTCGTTCTATTTGGTGCATCAAAGGCATTCCAGTAAGCCAGCATGCACAATACCAGACCATAATTAATGTTATTAATTACTCCTGCGTGTGCTCTGCGTGGCTGCTGTGAAAAGAGCCTAATACGTGTAGATCATTTAAATGTGGAATTTTAAACTGTAATATATCAGCACGTTAGAACACAGTGAAACATTGGGATTACAATCCCCACAAAGGTAACAACCAAGAGATATGCAACTAACAATGGTATCAAACACAGACGGGCAGCCGTCCTCATGTCTCAGGAGCTGAAACCAGAGATGCATTTTCACTTAAAACTGTAACATTCTGTCAAAGATGATTGGTTTGAAGGCAGCCAGGTAGGAGTCTGTTTGCTTAGTCAGTTTCAAAGAGGCAACATATACAGACTGACAGGTGTCTAAGAAGATGTGGACAGTAGGGGAGAACAGGGACGAAAGTAACGTGGGATGAAAGTAAAAAGGTGACATTTTACAGCGTTTACAGCATCACAACTTAACAGAACTGCAAAGAATCCCGTGGATACATCATTCTGTTGAGGAGTGATGTCAGTAGTCAGTGTGGGGACGGTTGGAATAGCTGTATTTTTTCAAGTTTCAAGGCTTTTATTGTCATGTGTGCATAGCTACGGTGTAGATATGACAATGACAATCTTAGGTCACACGCTCCTCCAACAGTGCAACACAATAAACAGATCAAATATTACAAGTAAAGAAAATAAAATAGAATATAATAGAAACAGAATATGATAGAAACTGTGCAGAATAGTCTATATATAGTCATTGGAATATCACTTTATGTGAGTTGCAAACAGATAAATGTTATGGACGTTCTTTCAAGAGTTCAGGTGTTTAACAGTCGTATGGCCTGTGGGATGAAACTGCCTGAGTGGTGGTTTTAGTCCGGATGCTGCGGTACCGCCTGCCAGACGGCAGCAGACTGAACAGTTTGTGGCTGGGGTGATGGGGGTCTTTTATAATCCTGAGGGCTTTCTTCCTGAGCCACTGGGAGCTGGGACTTCAGCGTTTCTTTCTCATTGTTTGGACAGTCAATATATTTATTTCTTTATAGTCTATTGGCTGATGTTTTATCATATATATACATATCCAATAAGTTGAACTCTGTGTTGTATCATTATGAGCTTAATTGTAAGCTGCTGGCTTACTCGAATGCTGATTGATTGCTCGAAAGGTTATTCATATATTTTATTAATATTTTAATTAAAAATGAGATATTTACATGGATAGTTTTCTGTTATTAAAAACAAGAATAATATAAATAATATAAGTGATTCAAGCTTATACAGTAACATGCTTTTGTACTTGTACTGACGGGGTCAACAGCAAAATGTGCAACTTCACAATTTAAACTGAAATTATTAAACAATCTACAATAGCACCTGGGGTTGACAGAACACACGTATGATGAAAATAAATGTCTGTCTGTAGCGTTTCCTTTTAAAATGACGTTTCTCTTCAAAAGGTTAACATTTGCCCAGCTCTCCACTCTGGCTTTCCTTTTTTCTCAAAGGTGTTTTTTTATTTGTGGCCTATATTAGTGCCGCTCAGAGGTGGGAGAAGTACTCAGATCTTGTCATTAAGTAAAAGTAGAAGTACCAGGGAATACTCTGTTACAAGTAAAAGTCCTGCAATCAAAATGTTACTCAAGTAAAAGTAGAAAAAGTATTATCATCAAAATATAGTTAAAGTATCAAAAGTAAAAGTAGTCATTGTGCAGATTGGTCCATTTCAGAATAATATATATGATATGTTTTATAATGATTGATAATTAAAGTGTTCTCAAAGCTGGTAAAGGTGGAGCTAGTTTGAAGGACTTTGTACAGGACTGTCTCAGAAAATTAGAATATTGTGATAAAGTTCTTTATTTTCTGTAATGCAATTAAAAAAACAAAAATGTCATACATTCTGGATTCATTACAAATCAACTGAAATATTGCAAGCCTTTTATTATTTTAATATAGCTGATTATGGCATACAGCTTAAGAAAACTCAAAAATCCTATCTCAAAAAATTAGAATAGTTCCTCAGACCAAGTAAAAAAAAAAGATTTATAACAGCAAAACACAATCAAACATTTGAAAATGTCCATTAATGCACTCAGTACTTGGTTGGGAATCCTTTTGCACGGATTACTGCATCAATGCGGCGTGGCATGGAGGCAATCAGCCTGTGGCATTGCTGAGGTGTTATGGATGCCCAGGATGCTTCAATAGCGGCCTTTAGCTCATTAGCATTGTTGGGTCTGGTGTCTTTCAGCTTCTTCTTCACAATACCCCACATATTCTCTATGGGGTTCAGGTCAGGGGAATTTGCAGGCCAATCGAGG
>NW_011346217.1:0-1718 GCF_000735185.1 Notothenia coriiceps | reverse complement strand
AAAAATTAAATCTGCTTACAGTTCTGTTTCATCTGGGTGTTGAGAGATGTATCAATAGATCTCCTCATGTTGCTCTCAAAGTGCACCAGATTGATGCTTTCAACTTCAACATTAAAAAAAAAAAAAATCTTCCCGGGGGAACATGCCCCCGGACCCCCCTAGAGGAGGTGAGGTCCACCCTAGAGGAGGTTAGGTCCCCCCTAGAGGAGGTGAGGTCCCCCTAGAGGAGGTTAGGTCCCCCCTAGAGGAGGTGAGGTCCCCCTAGAGAAGGTGAGGTCCCCCCTAGAGGAGGTGAGGTCCCCCCTAGAGGAGGTGAGGTCCACCCTAGAGGAGGTTAGGTCCCCCCCACTTAAATCATGTCCACATGGAAAGGAAACTAAATACATTTGCATACATCTTGTGTCCATATCTTTCTGTTGTGGTGGTCATGCCACACCGTGCACGTGCATGCACACGAGAGTCATGGTGAGATATCTGGATTTAGAGGTTTCTTTTTCTTTGCACAGCATGAAAGAAGAATGAATGAGCTGTGATTTTAGTATTTTTAAGCAGAGGTCAATAACTTGTACGGCCCTCGGAGGATGAGATGGCCCTTGAGAGGAAAAAGGTTCCCCTGCTGTAGAGTATTAGACTCTTTTATTGAAAACCCTTTTGAGTAGGAGGCTTTTGAAAACACTTTAAACAATGAGTCTAATTCTGAGATGGGGTTGTTACCATCTGTGTGTTTTAATGTGAAAGTGTTGTTTCCTGTTTCAGGCGAACGACTACACGGTGGACCTGGACTCAGCGGGGGGTCTGGACTCAGACCTGGACTCTCGTCTGGACTCGGTGGTTCTGACGCTGCTCAGCACTCAGAAAGCCAACGACAGATTCAAGACCCTGAACAGACCATAATCTCTGGAGGCTTTTATTCTGAAGGGACACTCAGCCACTTCCAGTCTGTGCCTCTGATAAGATAACACAAATTATGAAGCGCTGTTTTTCCTCAACTATTTGTAATATAATAAAACATCTCCGTATTTACTCGGAACCAGAACAGCTGATGGTGGGTCATTTTAAGGAGGCCAAAATAAACAGAATTATAATTTAGAGTGGACCTGTTATGCTTTATTGGAAACATATTATGCTTTATTGGAAACGGTGTTTCCCCTCAGCATTCAGCCGCTACGGGGCGCCAGCCAGGTACCAGAAAAATCATTATTTAATTTTTAAAAAATGTAGAACATTAAAATAATAATCCCTGGCCACACAGCCTCTGTGAGCGAGAGAGAGAAACCTTTATCTATTTAATATAGTTACATTTTAGAAATCATTCCAGTGTGTGCTATAGGACAGTTTAAAAGGGGAGTGATTATTAAAATATGCATAAATAAAAAGAAAGAATGCTAAGTAGGTAACATAAAGATAAGAATAAACAAGTTTAAATGATTTGTTATTGGTTGTGATCATATTCTAAAGGTGTTTGGATTATTGAAAAGTATACAGCTCACTTTGCCTTAGCACCGCTGCTATGACTGAAACGCTGCGGTGATTAAATGTCATGTTAGTCCTGACCACTTCAAGCTTTATTTCTGAAACAGTTCAAGAGCTCAAACCTTTCTCTCTCTCGCAGGGTTTACCACACATTACGTTTCACATATTCTCTCCAGTAGCCTGCAGCGTTAGCTCCATGGCTAGCTCTGAGTGTTAGCATGCTTTCTAATGTAAACACAGAGCAT
>NW_011346216.1:0-2909 GCF_000735185.1 Notothenia coriiceps | reverse complement strand
CTCCCTTTTTTTTTCTCCTTTCTTCTCCTTTCTTCCCCCTTCTTCTCCTTTCTTCTCCTTTCTTCCCCCTTCTTCTCCTTTCTTCTCCTTTCTTCCCCTTTCTTCCCCCTTCTTCTCCTTTCTTCCCCCTTCTTCTCCTTTCTTCTCCTTTCTTCTCCTTTCTTCCCCCTTCTTCTCCTTTCTTCTCCTTTCTTCCCCCTTCTTCTCCTTTCTTCTCCTTTCTTCTCCTTTCTTCCCCTTTCTTCTCCTTTCTTCTCCTTTCTTCCCCTTTCTTCCCCCTTCTTCTCCTTTCTTCTCCTTTCTTCCCCCTTCTTCTCCTTTCTTCTCCTTTCTTCTCCTTTCTTCCCCTTTCTTCTCCTTTCTTCTCCTTTCTTCTCCCTTCTTCTCCTTTCTTCCCCCTTCTTCTCCTTTCTTCTCCCTTCTTCCCCTTTCTTCTCCCTTCTTCTCCTTTCTTCTCCTTTCTTCTCCTTTCTTCCCCTTTCTTCCCCCTTCTTCTCCTTTCTTCCCCTTTCTTCCCCCTTCTTCTCCTTTCTTCCCCTTTCTTCTCCTTTCTTCCCCCTTCTTCCCCTTTCTTCTCCTTTCTTCTCCTTTCTTCCCCCTTCTTCTCCTTTCTTCTCCTTTCTTCTCCTTTCTTCCCCCTTCTTCTCCTTTCTTCTCCTTTCTTCCCCCTTCTTCCCCTTTCTTCTCCTTTCTTCTCCTTTCTTCTCCTTTCTTCTCCTTTCTTCCCCCTTCTTCTCCTTTCTTCTCCTTTCTTCCCCCCCTTGCAAGACTATTGTTCCCCAGCTTTGGCGCAGTGGATAGAGCGTAGGTGTTGGGATCAGGGGGTCACAGGTTCAAACCCCACTGCAGTCAGCATGTCGTTGTGTCCCTGAGACACTTCATCCCAAATTGCTCCTGTGGGGATTGCCCACAGTATTGAGTATGTAAGTTGCTTTGGATAAAAGCGTCTAACATGTGGCATGTAATAATAATAATAATAAACTTCTGCTTGTCTTACTTCTTAAATATATGTTCAAATATATGACACACTATTCACGTGTTAGTAGGTCAACGTATCAAGAATAATTAACCTACATTGGATTGACTTTTCCAACTTATAACAGAACAAAATATCTCTAGAGAGCGGCCCAGCCCTTCGTATATTTTTCTGTACGTGGCCCTCGGTGAAAAAAGTTTGGACACCCCTGCTCTAGAGCTTTGATAAGGATGAAGGTTGGAGTTTTTCGTATTTTAGTTTGCCAATCAAGTAGATTTTGTGTAATGTTTGTCATCCTACATGTTCCTCTGTGGCTGATTACAAATGTTGATACTCAGCCTGTGATACACTTCCTCCAATCTAAGCACATTGAACTGGATTCCAGCAAAGGACTGAGATGTGCTGTGTTTCTGCATCTGGCTGAAAGGTGGCTTTTTCCACCTCCTCTCAAATCAGAGCGTTCCTGATCTCTGGGGTTTGTCAAAAAGCACTCAGGAAACCTCTGTGCCGACTGAAATATAACAGATTAGATGGGGTTTAAATAACTCACCAAAGGGTGTTTAATATACTAAATCTACTCAATGTTTGCTTTTCTCCATTTTCTAATGATTTGTTCTGAATTGGAATATAAGTTGATGGGGTGGCGAGGGATTTAAAGCAGTTTTGTAAGTCTTAATGAACTGAGCTTTTGCTTGAATGCCAAGTACTTATATGTGTCCCGCTCTATTGAAATCAGTGGGATGTTACAAACACCTCGTTTGAAATATAAACGTGGATTCATGTCAAGAACTCGTGTCAATTTGGGGTTTTTGGTTGATTTTCAACCAAGTCTTTGTAATATTCAAATGATAAAAACATTTTTGAAGCTAGTAAAGGCAGAATGACACCTTCACATCTTACTCTACTTAGCCACAACTGTGGTCCCAATGGGGGTGTTTCCAGGGGTAAATATCCCCTATGATATTATGCTTGGAGCCCCCTCTTTAAATAACTTTGGCTAATATATTTTTAAGAATGTACTTCAAGCTTTGAAGGCGTTTTCCTCGTAAACGTGACTCAGGGGACTGCTTTATATCTGGAGAACAAAAGGATACCTCGAGCGTAGGACTTATGTGTATTGTTGGAATGTCAAGGGAGGCGTGTGGCGCAGCGGGTTAATGCGCTGATCTTTGAATCAGAGGGTAGCAAGTTCGAGTCCCACTGCAGTCAGCATGTCGTTGTGTCCCTGAGACACTTCACCCCAAATTGCTCCTGTGGGGATTGCCCTCAGTATTCAGTATGTAAATCGCTTTGGATAAAAGCGTCTAACAAGTGAAATGTAATGTTTATACTAATGCTGTCAAAATTATCGCGTTAACGGCGGTAATTAATTTTTAGAATTAATTGCGTTAAAATATTTAACGCATTTAACGCATGTGCAGAATGGCCCGCACCACACCAGTGGTAGCGATATGGCTAGGCTAGGCTACAGCCATACCAAGAAATGGCTTAGCCCCACCTTCGCCCCACCTTAGCCCCACCATGAGAAATGATGTTAAAGTAAGCAAAATAAAGTCCGCCAACTCGCGTGGAGTAAATTACACAGACAGCAGTTAGTAAGATTGATTTCAGTAGCCACTCGTCTTGAAATACCGAAGACTAGAAACGGTTTTGAAAACTTTTGTCACGTAGTGATCGTCTTCTCAATAGAACATCTTTGATAATGTCTTCTGGCCAATCAGAATCAAGATAACGGCGTGGTGATGTTACAGGAAGTCCCGGCGGAGAATACTTTTGCTGTAGTACAGGCTCTATATACAATCGATACAACATTAATGAAATACAATGAAATACAATGAAATGAAAATGAAATAAGACCCACGGTTTGATGATTGATAGGTGTGTGGGCTGTCTTTCATTTTGACACACAGACAATGGGGTGCTATCACCCTTA
>NW_011346215.1:810-2440 GCF_000735185.1 Notothenia coriiceps | reverse complement strand
TTCAAAATCTCCAGTTTCGTTGGTGTCTTTGTGACAATGTTCCTTCTTCTTCTTCTTCTTCTTCTTCTTCTTCTTCTTCTTCTTCTTCTTCTTCTTCTCCTCGTATATTTGTTTTCCTCAGGTTTTGCAGCAGCCACATCTAAAGATCACCAATACAACCTCTCACTCTTTCTGAATTATCCAGAAAATGAGGATCTCTATTAACCCATGGACTCAAATGTACACTACACAGACTATGTACTAGATAGCTGGCGAGGTATAGTCTTTGTTTAAAGTCCGATCCAAATTAAACACGCCGTTTATTTATTGATATGTCTATATAATTTAAGGTTTGGAGTACATGTGTGAAAGGGGCAAAGCTTTGCTCAGAGGATCCTACATTTTAACTTTCCCTCTTGCACGTTGTATACCTTTGAGTTTTGAAGCCCGCAAAAATAACATCTGGGTGGTCCGGACATCACAGGTAGGAAGTGACCAGCAGCTCAACGACAAAGTTCTACTCGAGCAGCTAAGTCAAGCCACGGGGCTCTAAATGAACAATGAACAAAACCAAATCCCTCAAAGATCCTCATAATGTTTCACTTCTGTGATGTAACCTCTGCCTTCCTACCGGCCTTTCAGTCAGGATATGGACAAGTCAAGCAGCAAAGCCACACCACTGTGCCCAGTGAGTTAAGTCTAAGCCCCATTCATCTCAGTCTGTGGCACAAAGTCTGTGATAGAAACTTCCTCTCTCTTTGCATATGTGTACGGACAGAGTTAACGAGGGCGTTTCATGCTCATTTTCAGGTTCATATCGTGCCTCTACTGTGACATGTTTACAGGTTTTAAAAAGTTTAGCCTAAATTGAATATGTTTGTTAAGTCTTTTTTCCTTTACAAAATCTCGATGAAAGTCAGGTGTTTTAATTCAGGCATCCACTTCCAGTGTAAACTTCTAAGTACTGAATACAAACATATCTTTAAAACATAGAAGACAGGCATAATCCTGGACCACTACGTTTCCTTTCAAATGTAATTGATGCAGTTTTGTTGTATGGGAACATATATTTTAGGAGACCAGGCTTTTTTTTCTGAGACATTGGGGAAGCTTCGAAGGAAATAAATAATAGGTTTCAGTCTCTTAGAATGAAACACAAAAATGGTAGGTTACCATTTAGCTCAAAGTTACTCTCTATGAAACACAGCCTGTAGTGAACGGTAGTTTAAAGCCTTCACATCTTTGATCCTCTGGTTTTCTCAGTAAATATACTTTCACCTCACATTTATCCAGCAGCACTCACACTCAGAGGCACAGCAGCTCCTTCCTGATGACCGTGAAACCAGTACAGACGTGGAGGCTCATGCTGAAACACAAGGCTGACATCCTGCTGTGAATAATGTGCTAATTAGATTTGGCCTGTGGTTGTTGCCGTAATGAAATCTATCCGGTGCTGCAGGGCCGAGAGCCCGAAACCCGATCTGAAATCCAAAATATGCAATCTGGTTCCTCTCAAGTCCTGGCACGCTGCGCTGCCTGCGCACCCCAAGTGTGTGTGTGTGTGTGTGTGTGTGTGTGTGTGTGTGTGTGTGAGATAACCTTGGCTATTTGCATCAACCAATTATTCAAGTCATATTTGAGATGTTCAATC
>NW_011346215.1:0-683 GCF_000735185.1 Notothenia coriiceps | reverse complement strand
TTACGTGTGTGTGTGTGTGTGTGTGTGTGTGTGTGTGTGTGTGTGTGTGTGTGTGTGTGTGTGTGAGAGAGAGTGTACGTTACATGTGTATGTATTAGTGTGTGGCTGTGCACCTTCTTTCCTACTGTGCTCAATTCTTCTCTGCGCAGCTGGACTCTGCCAACTCGACTTTAATCTGTTATGTTCTGCTCTTTTCTACTGAACTTACTTTATTATACAGTACATATAGGAAACTTTAAGTTAAGCTCTACGCTACACTACTGGTCTGCCAAGCTTTCACTTGTTGTATCGCTAGCCAGATAACAAAGAACATTTTAACCAATCAACATTTTCGCCCTTTTGAATTAACGTATTAGCATATTAGAGCTAAACACAACGACTGAGGCTTATAGCATTATTAGTTTGGTCATAAACCAGAGTTTGGGATAAAAATAAATAACTCTTTCCTTACATATAATAGTACTCTCTTACATGTATTCCTGCATATCAAATCTTACTGAAGTAACATTTAAAGTAAACGTACTATTAATACACAGTTGCCTATTTCAGAATACCATTATATTATAATTATTGATGCATTCATATTTTCAGCACCTTAAAGGTGGGGTAGGTAAGTTTGAGAAACCGGCTCGAGATACATTTTTTGTTATATTCCATGGAATGCTCTTAACATCCCGATAGCA
>NW_011346214.1:0-496 GCF_000735185.1 Notothenia coriiceps | reverse complement strand
AAGGTTGAACAGCGGCTTAGCTTTGGCAGAACATCCCTCAATGAAATGGTGGTAATAGAGAACCATCCCTAAGAAAGACCGGATTTTCTGAGCACACGGTGTTTGCCCATCTTGCTCCATCAAGTCAGCTTCCTGCATATCATTTATAACCTCCACTTTACTCGGGTCGGTCTTAACACCATCCTCACAAATAATGTGTCCCAGAAATTTGACTGACCTGCGTAGAAAGTAGCACTTCTTAGGGGAGAGCTTTAAGTTGTTGGCTGCAAGACGTGAGAAAACCATTTGTAGACGCTCAAGTGCAACCTGTTCAGATGGAGCATAGACCATGAGGTCATCCATGTAGCATAGCAGACTTGTGAAGTTCTCATCCCCAAAGATGTACATCATCATTCACATGAAATTGGCAGGGCTGTTCGTCAAGCCCTGGGGCATCCTGTTATATTCATGAAGACCGAATGGGGAGGAGAACGCTGTATAATTTCTGTCATCTTCA
>NW_011346213.1:0-1309 GCF_000735185.1 Notothenia coriiceps | reverse complement strand
ATTTTGTTTCTGGTGTCCTTTGACAGCTCTTTAGTCTTGGCCATAGCGAAGTTTGGAGTGTGACTGTTTAAGGTTGTGGACAGGTGTCTTTTATACTGATAACGAGTTCAAACAGGTGCCATTAATACAGTTAACAAGTGTAGGACAGAGGAGGCTCTTAAAGAAGAAGTTACAGGTCTGTGAGAGCCAGAAATCTTGTTTGTTTGTAGGTGACCAAATACTTATTTTCCACCATAATTTGCAAATAAATTCTTTAAAAATCAGACAATGTGATTTTCTGGATTTTTTTTTTCATGTTGTCTTTCATAGTTGAGGTATACCTAGGATGAAAATTACAGGCCTCTCATCTTTTTAAGTGGGAGAACTTGCACAATTGGTGGCTGACTAAATACTTTTTTGCCCCACTGTATGTATGTTATGATTAATCAAAATGGGGGACCCGGATGTAAACAAGACGAAAGTCTTTCTCTGGTCTGCATCCTCTTAACAATTGTGGGTATTGAACTGTACTATATTGTACCCATTCTGCAATCTGTTAATAAAATGTTCAATCAATCAATCAATCGATATTGAAAAATACTCACCTGTTGAAAGAAGGGACAAGTAGCAAAGCTTCAGATGTTATTGTCATTAAACACATTTGGTAATGTTCATTATCCTTTGTGCACATGGCTTCTTTCCCTTCAGCATTGACAGCAGATAGTGGTTGAAAGGGACACAGGCCACTGATGGCTGAAGAAGGATAACATTACATTATGCAAGACTTGTAGATTTTACTCCCTGATATGTCTCCAGAAGCGGTAATTTCCATTTTCACCGTAGGCTCTGAATTAGTGCAGTATAACACAGTTCAACAAACAGCTGTCACTTCAGTGTTGTGTAGAGTTTTAAAAAGACTGACATTTGTATTTTGCGTCTCAATTTATTAGACAAATAGGATTGAACCTCAACTGTGTGAGACATTATTAGGTCTCGGAGCAAAGGACCTATTGAAATTGTTCTGTTTATTTTTTTCTTATTTTATTTGTTTCCTAGAAATAAATAGCCTTTTTCAAGACCTTAAAGTTTACCGACTTTTTTTCGTTCACAAACTTGTCAGGACTGGTGAAACATTTTATATTTAGGTGGGGTCGCGTTCTCGGACCGTCAGCATAAAGCTCTATAGTGCTATAGTAGAAGCTGCTGGGAGTCCCAGCAGCTTCTACTGAAGCCAGTCCCCAACTCCGGGGACTTCCGGCCGGGGACTTCGGGTGGCAGTATACGCCGTGAAGTTGTTTGCGGCCTGCCAGTAAACCCAAAGCAGAAGCAG
>NW_011346212.1:0-636 GCF_000735185.1 Notothenia coriiceps | reverse complement strand
TAGCAATGAATATCTGAAGTGCTTTGACAAAAAATCCATAAAAAATGTCATCTGTGGAAGCCGTAGTTCTGTAGAAAGCACGACCAATCATCTGAGCCGGCCCGGCTAAAGTAACTGGATGGCCTACCTGCCTGTCAGCCTTCCATCTGTGCACAAACTTATCTCGTGCCCTCATTGGTCATGTGCGCGTTCGTGTCTTGGAGGAGGGGCTCTGTAAGGAAGTCTGAAGGAAGGGGCAGATTTTTTCCGGCTGCATACTTTCAAATTCTAGCGCACTCGAGCTGGTTTCTCCAAAATTACCTACCCCACCTTTAATGCTGCAGCTTGTAAACTTGGAGCTGATTTATTTAAACATTATAATCTGCTTTGCAGCTTATCTAAAATAATGCATCACAATTGATTAGTTTATCCATCGTATCTTTCTTTCATCTTTTCAGGTAGTAGAAAACTGATGAGTAGAGTACACTGAAAAACTGAAGCATTGACTTTAATTACATGTTTTATGTCAATACATTTCACATCACTGTAGGTTAGTTGAAAGTGGTCACCTATTATGCAAAATCCTCTTCCTCATGTCTCTTCTACATCAACATGTGTCCCCTCTTCTTCATGTCTCTTCTAAATCCACATGTGTCC
>NW_011346211.1:0-556 GCF_000735185.1 Notothenia coriiceps | reverse complement strand
GTGAAGCATCGCCCTTTTAGCCGATGGCTAAATTTGTCACAAACTGCCCATTTAAGAGCGAGAAACTCAAGTCGATGTGCTGGATGGTTCAGCTGAGAATGGGAAAGTAGTCTTGCTAGCAAATGCTACAGGTCTGGCCATCTTTCCATCAGGAAGGCAACTCGTGAAAGGACGGCCCCTATGCCATCAAAGGAGGCAACTGTGAAAGGACGGCCCCTATGCCATCAAAGGAGGCATCAACTAGGGAGGCGTGTGGTGTAGTGGGTTGTGCATTGGTGTTTGGATCAGGGGGGTCACAGGTTCAAACCCCACTGCAGTCAGCATGTCGTTGTGTTCCTGGGCAAGACACTTCACCCCAAATTGCTCCTGTAAGTCGCTTTGGATAAAAGCGTCTAATAAGTGACATGACATGTAATGTAATGTAATCAACTACAAGAATGAATGGAGCGTTAAAATCTGGATGTGCTAAAGTGACACTGTGCACTAGCTCATACTTCAATGTTCCAAATGCTTCTTTGCACTCATCATTCCAGTCTGTTGGAGAGAGTCTGACATA
>NW_011346210.1:0-338 GCF_000735185.1 Notothenia coriiceps | reverse complement strand
AACTTAGGTATTCTTTCTTTCTTGATAATGCTTATAACTTAAAGGGTACTTGTACGGTAAGAGTACGGTACGTTACGGTAAGATGAGATAAGTACGGTTAAAAACTGTTCCTCGACGGCGTCTCTCAACAGGTTGCCCATCACTGTGGCTTTAGCACCGGCGCCGTGGGAATTGTAGTCCTTTTATAGTGCGTTGACTACAGACGTCGCAATTAGGTGGCCTTTCTTATCAAATCAAAATACTGGCTCTAACATACCGGCCCCTATTGTTATGGGCATCTTTAATAACAATAAACAAAAATTCAAAAAGATCCAGAAAAAGTCAGTCTTCATTTTCTA
>NW_011346209.1:0-2247 GCF_000735185.1 Notothenia coriiceps | reverse complement strand
AATCATTTAAGCTTTGTTAGTTCCAGGTTTAATATGTGCAATAAGTTCATTTCAATAAGTTCTGCTATAAACATTGAACCAGTCCGGCCCTCCACTAGTACCCATTTTTTTATTTTGGCCCACTGTGTATTTCAGTTTGACCCCCCTGATGCACAGCTTTAAAAATGTATTTCCACTTCACGATCATCTGAGATAAAACAATGTGTTTCTGCAACAAGCTTTTGACGTTTCTTTGATACATTAGGAAGTTGAAAGCTAGTAGTCAGCGTTTCAGAAACACTCAGCTATTTCTGTTGACCGCGATTACATCTTTCTAGAAATGAATGAACGCAAACACACAGCAGTGGCCTCCTCTTCTGTAAAGAGGCGAGGCGCTGCGTATGCAGTCGCTGTAAATCATAAAGTAAATATAAGAATGTAAACACATTTAACTGGGAATATAATTCAAGCGCGGTGGCTTGATCATAAATGCTGCAGGGTTTCTTTCATCAGGTGAAATCCAACACGGCACTATAAATAAAAACCTGTGCTGTACATATCTGTGACTCCCACACAACATATAAATCAGCTTCAGACGTGCAACCTGGGATGAAAGGTGGATGTAAATATGGCTTTGTAGAAAGAACTGAATGCCTTGCTACTTGGAGGAGTGTGAGGTTACACTCTTCTCCTGGCTGTAGTTCCAAAAGAGCTGACTTCGCTCTGATTGGCTGCTACACCTGTCAATCAGAGCTTTTTTCTCTGAATGAATATTTATGTTTTGAATGTGAAGTTGTATATAAGTATGTTACTTGAAAACAGAAGTTGCCAACAGATAAATCTCACCTCACGGTTCCATTGTTTTGAGCACTATTCATGCATGTTAGCTTCAAAGCTAATAACGAGGTCCTTCAGGTGAGAGTGTTGTGACGTTTTTTTCACGTTTGTAGATAAATAACATTTTAGCTTTACCTACTGAAAGATTTTCTTTCTCTATGTGTTTTGTTGAGCAGTAGATTACTTGGAGAAGATGTGGTCTGGACGAGATGCTGCTGAAATAAAAAGTAAGGACTCTTTAAAGTGTTTGTTTGACCGACCTCACTGCCTCATTCAATTCTGAGTATTATCATATACTGAAAAACAATGACATTTTAGCGTGCATGTTAACCTAGTGACCGTCTCTTCTTCCGCTTTCCAGTAGAGAGAGACAACATGGCGGACTTCTGCGTGCTGGGCCAGAGACCCCCCCCTCCTCACCTGTCCGGCCTGGCTCAGCTCGTGCACCTGGGGTCCGGCAGCCCCCTCCTTAAAGCTGGAGACCCTCAGAATCCCTCACAGCATCCTCTTACCCCCCAACAACAACAACAACAACAACAACCCTCTCCTCACGGCCCGATGCATCACAGCCCCCCCCTCCGAACGGGCCAGGTTCCTCACCCTCCTCCCCCCTCCCTGCTGGGTCCAGGTGGGCTACTTTCCCCCCAACTTTCCCCTCAACTGGTGCGACAACAGCTCGCCATGGCCCACCTCATCAACCAGCAGCTAGCCGTTAGCCGCCTGCTAGCCCACCAGCACCCACAGGCCATCAACCAGCAGTTCCTCAACCACCCGCCCATCCCTAGGGGGTCCAAAATGGGAGGAGACCATCCAGGGAGCAACGCCTCCAACCCCGCAGACGTCTCCTGTGAAATCTACCAGCAGGTCAGAGACGAGCTGAAGAGAGCTAGTGTCTCGCAGGCCGTGTTCGCCCGTGTGGCTTTCAACCGCACACAGGTAGGAAAAACAGGACCGACTGTGGTCAAGAAGTTAGGAGACAGTGGGGGGAGGAAGAGGAAGGAAGGAAGGACGAGGACAGAAAGGAGGAGAGAGGGTAGCTTCATTCATAGAGATGGTGTCATTGAGTCAGGAAAGGGTTAAAGGTCACCTATTATGCAAAATGCACTTCCTCATGTCTCTTCTACATCAACATGTGTCCCCTCTTCTTCATGTCTCTTCTACATCAACATGTGTCCCCTCTTCTTCATGTCTCTTCTACATCAACATGTGTCCCCTCTTCTTCATGTCTCTTCTACATCAACATGTGTCTCCTCTGTGGAAAGAGACTCTGAAAGTTTCAGGAACAAAGATTCTCTCTCTTTTTGATCCATTTCTATAAAAACCTGTCTGAAAATGAGCTGATCAGATTTTGGCCACTTTGTGATGTCATAACGATGTTTTGGCTTTGTAACCATTAGCCAATCACCAACCAAGGTAACCCCCCCCCCCCTG
>NW_011346208.1:0-2067 GCF_000735185.1 Notothenia coriiceps | reverse complement strand
AAGGATCTAGAACTGGTACTTAGTTTTAATAATACAGTCTGGTTATTATGCTGTTTGGAGGAGTCCTCACAGGTAAGAGTACTAACTACCATCACATGTACCTTAGCTTGACTTAAATGTATTAGACGTATAATTAAGTGATGGCAAAATATAAATAACTAATGTCATTCAAACATTCATATTTGCTTGATTCCAGAGTTGAATTTAGCACAATTGCATACAAACGTCAAGGGATTTTAAGATTCTGAAGTCTTTGTTCTAAATAGAAAATAGCATAGATAATTTACAAAGGCTTTAAAAACACAGCAGGAGCCCAAGACAATTATAAAACGTGTCATTATTTGAGTAGAGTTCAATTGGTTTTATTTTCATAAACGGTTATCAACCGTTAGTGCCAAAGCAGTAGGCTATAATATATTAATTACTGCTGTAGACTACAACCACTACTTGTTTAGCTAGCATAAACTCAACAAAGCTAGCGTTAGCTGGCTAAATGACGTTATTTTGCCGCTAAGCTGCACGATATAAAACGGTGGTCTTCAAAGCGGATTTAATCCTCAATCACAATAATAATATTCAAAGTAATACTGGGCAAGTAATGGGCAAAACTTACCGTTGATTGACGCGCCATGCCAGCGGACTGGTAGCGACACGAACCGTTAGCCCCGCAGTCAAGCCTCGTCGTTCTGATAGCTCCTCCCCTTTGCTCCGACCCCCCTCCCTTCCCCCACATCTACAGCTGATCTACAGGTGAAAATTACTTTTGCGACAGATTTATCTCAAGAAGTGTAGCAAAAGTCAAGACCGCAGATTCGTCAATTTATACTGCCACAGAGCAGATTCGTCAAGTTGTAATGACTGATTTGAGAGGTTGTAATAACCAAGTTGCAGTTGTAATGGAAAATATATTTAAAAAATATGTATTTTTCTGCAAGTGACATTTCATCACTAAGTTCATATTTTTTTCTACAAGCTACAAAACTTTTGTTTTTCTTCTGTCTCAAATTTGGTTCACAGTTACGTGGATATTTTATACAATTGTACATTTGGTTCACAGTTACGTGGATATTTTATACAAGTGTAAATGTATGCACACAAGCTCCGATTTTTTTTCTGCAAGTGCTCACATCAGGTTTTACACGCTCTCGCATTTTGCACCATATCTACCTTCATAAAATTCAGTACGTTTTGGCACTTTGATTGAATGTTCATTGAAATGATTGCTCATTATGTTTACAACATTATCTCAGCATTATCAATGTAGTTATTGATAGGATCATACAAATATATAAATATATATTTGGGGTTTCGGTTTAAACCTCTATGCCCGACTTCTTGCATCTCTAATCTGACTTTAGTGTAGCCATGTTGCTATCTCCAAGAATAATTTAATTTCCCTTTGAATGTTAACTATTTAAAGAAAAAGGTTAGAAATTCTGAAAGAACAGATTTAGGTCAGAAAAAGGGAGATGAATAAACATAGAATGCTGAATTTGAGTGTAAATACATATAATTAAAAAGAAAGTGTTTCACCCAGCTTCACCCATTCTTTCTCTCACCTCCACCTCTCTTTATCCATTCCCTCATCTCTCCATCCCAATCAATCTCTCCCTCCCCTCTCACTAATGCACTCTTTCATGTGTTCTCCTATTTCTCTCCCTCTCTGCCGCCCTCTCTCCCTTACCCTGATGTCTCTTGGCCCTTTTGTAGGCCCTCTACATTTTTGGGGGTAATGTGATCTCCCCCATTTCTCCCCAGGGTGGTCCGCTCCTCTCATTCAAACAACAAGCTCAGGCTGAATGGAGCAGGAGATGGAGAGAGAACAAGGCTGGGGGAGAGGATGGAGAGAAAGTCAGATAATGGGTATGTAAAACAGCCATTATATCCTATCCTTGTTCATTCATATCTTAGGTGAGTTTGCATATACCTAATGCATCACATCAGGCGAATGTGTGTGTGTGTGTGTGTGTGTGTGTGTGTGTGTGTGTGTGTGTGTGTGTGTGTGTAGTGTGTGTGTCAGAGTCCCTGTGTGGGCTACCCCCTGATGGGTGTATTTGTTTTTGTCGC
>NW_011346207.1:0-3225 GCF_000735185.1 Notothenia coriiceps | reverse complement strand
TTAATGGAAATCTAAAAGGTACAAATGTTTTGCACTACATTTTAACGGCAACAATTGTATTACATATATATCAAACTTATAAAAAGACACAAGAATAAGAAACAAAATTATGTTTAAATAGCACAATCATAGAAAGATCTCCCCTCTGTTAGAGAGTAAAAATCAAATCCACAGTAGTCAGAAACCCTTTAAATGATTAATATACAACGCTGAGTTATCTACATAAACAGAATTCAGTTTGTCACACTTGGCATGTTATTGTTCATGAGAAAGTAAAACGTAGATCAAATATCTCCTTCATTAGGTGTCTGTAAAGTTATCTGACACCTTTGAGCTCACCTTATTAGCGTTGTTTTTCTCCACAACACCGTCTCTGTCTGCATCCACATCCAGAGAGATCTCTGTGCACACACAAACACACACAGTTTGTTTATCACAGTTCCTCTGCATGGCACACATTTTCCAGATAATGGTTGATATCAGAGTATTGCTAATGTTGTACTGGTAGGTAGACTGTTTGTACACATTTCTTTAAAGTCAAACAAATAATAAGTAGTATAAATATGTTTTTTTCAATTTGCTTATTTTGCTTACCAACCGCTGTCAGGTGCAGGAGGACCCTCCCCAAGACATCTTTCTTCTCCCCATAGTATCGGATAGACAACTTCAAATACAACGGAAAAAGGCATTTAATTGCACATCATGACATTTGATGACTCAAAATCTAAAAGACACATGATTTTTTGGAGTTTCACTGTACATTTTAGCAAAAAGCTCATGATCAATGTGAAATATCTCCTCTGGTTATTTGAAACGTAGTTAATCATAAATCAAAAGAAGCAAAAGCTACACATGCTTAAAAGGAGGGTGAGTTTGATTTCTCGTTAAACTCTACTCTTAATCAGAAAGTTCATCCAATGACAAAAGGCAATTCTCTGAAATGAAACGATTCCTAAAATACAAAACGATAAGCAAACTGTTTCTGACAAATTGCTAACCATGACTGCTTTAACATGAACTTGAATAATAGTTTTTTCTAAATAATAAACCTCCCATTTCCTGAAACTGTCATTACATCAGCATATACTGAAATTAAGAAATATGACTTGCTGCTTTGGGATATCAGTTTCAAGCACAACTACTTCACCTTGCCATCATTTTCATAATCACTGGCACGGCTCATGCGGATGAGAAGGGCTGAGTTTCCCTTAAGAGGGATGGGAGACAGGTGGGAGGTCTCCTGAGTTCGGGGGCTGATGCTGTACTGAACAGTGGCAGTGCTCTTCACAGAGAAGAACTCAGAGCCTGGAGGTGCACTCCTGAGAACAAGACAAACAGCAGGTTTTCAGGTTTTAACACATGATGTATAAATACACAAGAAAGACCTGCTGTTGCTTATTAAACAAAGAGATTGTGTGGGGGTTACAGGGAAATGGTATTTAACTGAAGAAGAGCAGTACGCCTGCAGCCACAGTTCCAATTTCGCAACAGGTGGGTTTTAGCTCAGCGCTTACGACGTAGACATCTGATAGTCCCACAATATGCCATACCACCATTTCCCTGGTTTTCCATGTGTCAGCTGTTTTGCGGTAGCACCATTACCACATAATTGTTTCAAAATAGGCCACATACAGTCACAACTAATCATGAAATGAACTAATCATCAAATGAATGATAGGTCCATGTCATAGACATGTGTACACTAAAAGTATTTTGTGCAATTATTCCCTCTGTCCACACTGGCAGTGAAGAGGCCTACTTCTAATGTGATTCCAACTCATGAGATTGTCAAAAAAGTGAGTATCCTGTAACATAGCATGAAAACAGTGTCCACAGAATAACAACAAAAAAAATGTTCTGTGCAAAAAAGACTAACAAGTGATCCACTTGGTTTAACAACGTTAGAAATGTTGTAATCTGATAAACACATGGCTTGGGCTTTGGGTTGTGCATGTTGTACCATTTGACTTACATTCCTATCACGTTAGGACAGGATCTGTTCACAGCCAGTTTAGAGAGGAGGAATGATTACAGCCACCAATAACTCTCTAATTACTGAGAATTGCTATTCTTTAAGATTTAAGAATAGGACTTCTATACTTGACAACACCTTTAAAATAGATGCACTTTCAGTCTTGAATGATTTCAGACTTTTATTTTTGGATATTCAAAAAATCCCAGAGGGGATCTGTGTGCCGTTCTTCCCACTCTACCCAGTCTGGGATCAAGCCTTGGTCTGTTGTGCTGTGGAGGCTGGCATTTGGGAGAACGTCTTACTTACATTTCTTTGGTACAACAAAGTCTCTCCTGTTGGATAGCAACAAAAGAGAACTGTTGACTGCCTTATACTGTACAAAACAAACCGTTGTGGTCTGCCATCACCAGGATCTGCATTGAAATGACATCCTCCTCACAGCTCTGTTTAATGTGGGCTAACAATGGCATTCTGCTACCCTCTGTTGCCCTTTTATTTGGTATACACGTTTAATGTGTTCTACACAAACAATCCTTCCATCAATTCTACCTTCATAAATCTTATAATGTTCAGTTTTAATGAAAGTGTTTTAAAGATGGGTTGACTCAACTTTATGACCGGTTTCAGTTGCATTACAATGACTAATTGTCATTGCTTAGTACACCCTTATTGATATAAATAGGGTGGAGTAATTCAACAAAACTGTAGCTGCCAAAATTACCATTAAATTAATTCCACGTCTCTAACTGTAGGCTACTTCAACCTATTATAAAAATAAGCTTATTATATAACTGATGTAATATAGTTTTAGAAAGCATAAACTGGCTACTGTTTTTATTTTAGGAAAATGGGAATCTTTTTTAAAGTAAATCAATAAAATACAATTACTCTGAATGCAAAATTGTGGAGTGGTAAAAAGAAAATAAGGATTGAAACATAGGTCGCTAATGTAATATCTACTGTAACCAAGGTAATACAATACAGTAGCCTATCTTACAAAACAATATTGCCAGAGGAAGAAGATGTTACTATTTTTTCACAATAGAATACAATACTTTAATAAAGGAATACATATAATTCCCCCAAATCAACAATTAGCCACACACAGCCTGTTGTATCTGTGTTACATGGGCTCTGTAGAAGACAATGGGTTGAACAATAGCCTACCTGTTCAGGTGCACGTTAAGTCCCGCGCCCACCACGCATACGACGCTTGTAACGTGGTCATAATCTACTCTGAAAGTCCGGGG
>NW_011346206.1:0-12730 GCF_000735185.1 Notothenia coriiceps | reverse complement strand
ACCAATGACATATCAGTGGAAAGACCAGGATGTCCTCTGTACAGTACATCAGGGATTGATATAGTAGCTAAAAAGAGTAAAAGGAGATGCATGTTAAAAAAATGTCCACTACAGTGCTGGGTCCCAGGAGGATATGTGGAGTTGTGAAACATGTGATCTCATAGAAGGGATCTGCTGTGATATGATGCATACAGTATAAAAATACCAGCGTCACTCTTTCCAAAGTCCCTAGAAAGGATCGCTGTGATTCTATTATTATTATTATTATTATTATTATATAGATTGATTGTAAAAAAGCTACAACTGTATGCATTAAAAAAAAGAAAATATTCTGCAGTCATTGCATGTGTTGGTAATTGCTCACTTAGCTTGTTGCCACCAGTCCCCTTTGATGCAATGATTGAATTGTAAAGTGTTGGCGATTTAGTCAACCTCTGCCCTCATCAGGTGTTTCTGCTCTGATACAAGAAGATTCTTATTGCTTTTAGTAGGAGAAATCCAATTGTCTATAGATCCAATCATGTGTTCCCTCGGCAAACCCCAGATGGACTCACTTGATCATATTTCTAAGACCACTTAACATGAGCAACTCTGCAGTGTCATATAAGAACATACTTTTTTCATTCCAGCAATTGAAAGTACTCCTAGTGGGGTGCTTCTCAGTAAATATTGATTATTCATTTTGGACGTATCACTGATTATTCACTTGAACTAATATGCAGCCTTTCTTTAAAGAAGTCCTCCAGGTTGCCCTTTACTTTTAAAGACAGCCCTTTTATATTTGGATGTTTCTGTATGACTGTCAGAGTCAAATCCTTTACATTAATAAATGTCTGCACTGTTTTAGTTTTACTTTAGAGGGGATATGTAAGAACCCATTTTACTGGCTTTCCTTATTTGTGGAAACTGACAGTTGCTGCTTCTATGGACAATTATAGATCTCCAGGAAAATAAAGTAGCTCAAAGGTAATCTCCCAGTTCTTGAATTTTTCATCTGCTTCCTTTAGAAAATACGACTTGCTGCCATGGAGTCTCATTTCATTATTTTGTTGATGATACAAAATCATACCTGAGCTGAGCTGTACTGTTTGTCCATGCCTTTATCAAGTCTTGAAAGCGACAGTGCTCATTTTACCTGCCTCAATCAAAAAGCCAATCAACAGCCCTGCCACAAGGTTTTTAACTATAGCCAAAGGATGGAATTTAATGACAGGTCTTACATTTCATATTCAGATTAGGTTTTCAAAACGATCATTCAAATGCACAAATCAATCCACGACACTTCGCACTAAGCTTAATCAAGTGTGAACTACTGTGACCGTCGTGTTACACTGCGAGTAGTAATGAAGTGGTAGAATAGCTATACATTTGGCCATCAAAGTTAAATTCAGTTGTACCATTCTAAGACCATTCATCTTTGCATGAATGGTTCATATTCATTCTCCTTATGCTCAATCAGCCTCTTGCTGTATTGCAAGTGCTACATGTAGCACCTTTAAAATTACAAAATACAGACACATCAGCCGTTCAGCTGACTCCACTCGCTTCTTATTGCAGGAGACGTGTTTTCCTCGAGACAATCTGAGCTTACTGTAAGAAATAGAAATGTGACTGCATTCACTACCGCTGGATGTATCTGTCATCGCTCAGACTGTGCTGTCATCTGAACCTGCCCCTCTCAGAAGTAGAGCAGCGTGCTTTTTCCAAGATCATACTGGCGTTGGTGCAAACTGTCACTTTTCCAACCCTGTGGCAATTGCAGTATATGACACGACGAAGACAACATTATCACTGATGCATGGAATATAATCAGAATATCCATTTATATATGCTATATTCTGGAGAAGTGGGGGTCATTTAACATCCCATCTTAAGTAATAAAGGGTTATTATCATTCAGCAATAATTTCTCTCTTCTCCTGATTATTGTCTGTCATGTTAACTTAGGTAGCTATTGTCATTTGAATGTTATACAACAAGTGGGGAAAAGATCATACAAATGCGTAGATTGCCTTATAAATCTTCGACTTCCTCTGCATACTGCCTGTATGCAGCTTAACGGTTCACATGCTCACTTAATTCTTGGGCATCTTTCACAATTGTTTTTAAAAACTGAGTGAACCACCCACAATATATCTGTAAACAATAGGCTAGGGAAGGAGGTGATCATTAATTGACCCTTGTTTTTAGTGTAAAGCAACATGCATATATCCATGTACTATGTTAAATAGGTATGTACAGACACGTGGATGCTTCATGGTGAAAAAAAAAGTGAAAACTATGACACAGTGTAAACTATGATTGACTACCCTTTAATCTTTAAATCTCTTGGTGTATTGCTTGGTAAAGCTCTGTCCCTTTGTGTTCATTGGAGCTCGAGGCTCGAAGAAAATAGAGCACTGTTCTGTTTTCCCTCCTTTTATATGTTGTTAAGATGAAGCTGGCCAATCAGATCCCAGTGAAACAAAACTGGGAACTGGCTTTCAGGATTATCGGATAGAACTATTTTGTGTTTGTTCATGTTCAGCTTTGACAAGTGTCTGACATGCTCTCCCCAAATGTCTGCATGTAACTGCAGACATTTGGATAGATCACATTAAGGTTGTTTTGTCATCGTGGCAATCCATTGCTGTAGGGGACAGAGAGAGGAGAGGAATCCCTGCAAGGTGACAGTGCTGTGTCAAAGAGACATTCTGCTCCCAATTACGAAATTAGTAAGTGGGTGGCTTCTTTCAGACTTACTGTGTGCCTGCGTGTGAGCGGGGGTGTGGACTTTGAACTACAGCGCTGCAGAAGGAATGACAACTCCCAGCCCACTTTCTGCCTCCGCTTCTCTCTCTTTGCAACATCTCACATCTTTCTGACGGCAGCTTCATTGGTTGTGCAGACGCTCTGCATATAATCAGGGCTTTCCCAAGAGTCCTCACATAATTATATTTAAAGACTCTGAAATATCAAAACCCACCTGAAAAACCCAGACATGCAGCAGCTTAACATTTCCCATGTGCCTTTAGCCTAATTGCCAAGGCCAAGCTATCGAGAGGGGGTGCTCCTACCAGGAATGTAAAATAAACTCAAGTTTAATAATTTCGTGAACCCTAAGAATAAATATGTCTCAGTTTCTTAAAGTGATACAGGCCAGGGAACGTAGCCACCAGATGCCCCCTGGGAGGGCGTCTCTAATTAAATTGTAGGATTTAAGTACAGTTTCCAATACATATTTCCTTTTTCATTTGCATTAAGGCATACCAAATGACTCCAATATTCCAGTCCTGGTGCTTGAAGCAAATGTGCTTAATTGGGCTCGCAACCTTAAGTGTGCTCATCAGGACGCAACTTATAAACATAAGTGCTCGGTCTGTAACTAATTCATGTGTCGCCTTTGGGTATAACATTTTCTCATGGGTAGTAGACACGCCAAGTGTCAAACAGTACTGTGTCATACACCTTCAAACATGACTCGGTTTTTAATTTCGTAATCGTGTACAGTTCAAACACAAGCTGTATATTCGACACTAGGTGTGCTGCAATCCTAATCACTGTATCTTTGTTGCTTGCATGGTTCCCATGTTCATCCAATTCAATCCATTCTTTGTACGGCCAGAATTAATTAAAGGTCTGTGGAGCAGTTCACAGAAAGTTATATACAGTACATTGTATTATGGTTTCAAAGATAATGGTGAGAGTTCAAGCAATCAGGAACTCGCTTTTTCTAGCTTGGCATGCAAAACTGTTTTCTGTTTAATAATACAGCGCACGAATAACATGCGCCTCATATAGAGCTCTGTGGTCATTCATAATTCATACTGTAATACTAATAAGCCTTTGTGCTCTCAGTTCTAAGAGAGATAATCAAAATGCTGGTGCTCAAGTAAAGAGTGTGACTTGGGTTGTGATTGGCTCACTAGCTCAAAATGGACATGGCCGTGTTGACCTGTAATATGTCTGTCAAACAATGACATAAAAGCGATTCCATAGTTCTACACAAAGTAATTTATCTGTTTCATACAGTTGCAATACATCACTGTACTCTTTCTTACAACTGCTATAAGTTATAACTGTTATAAATCAGCTGAGTTATAAATCAGCTGCAATCTAAGTACGCTTTAGCAACAGTTAATAAGGCAACAAATCTGAGATTAACAGTAGATGCAGTGCTTTATGTAGAGTAACATGTAACAGGCCAGGAGCTTGCCTAACAATTGGCAACCAATGATGAGCAACTAATAGATTTTTTGAAAGCCGTGTACATTTTAAGAGTTCAAATTGACACGGATACCTTAAACTCCATTATGCAGTCTAATTGCACCTGCAATTCCCTGGCAGCTGTTCTCATCACATGCACGCAGTTGGCAGCACTTGTGTGTTTCTGATAAACAAAGGTTGTTTTGCTTGGAGCTGCGGGAACACAAATGAGAATGTGCCCATCCCTAATTCAGAGCAGATGGAATCTAAATGGATGTGCCATGGACTGTAAGAGGTCACATTGAAAGACTCAATTGTAGTGTTTGGCTTATTCAATTAGCTGTCTCCTCTGAGTTCACAACAACCAGGTGGGAGTCGTGTAATTCTATTTCAGTCTGCAACAGCAAACCACACAGCATGCAGGTACAAAGTGGTGATTTAGAGGTTATCCAACATGTTTAATAAACTATTTTTGTCAGTGCCTACTCAACTTGTTAATTTTTGTGATTAAACGTGGCCAAGTGAATATTGTAATCGGATGTTTTATTCTATCGGTTTATTCATGATAAGGGTAATGTGTTTTCAGTTTGTTTTTGAGATGTACTGTAAAGGACGACTTGATAATATTCCTGCCTAAAATACACCCATGAAATGTTTTATTATGATTGTAAAATTTGATATATTTTTGTCATTGTGAATGATATCATTAACAAACATGTTATTGCATTGAATTCTATAGGAATGTGGTGAGATTGATTGGAGAAAATAATTGTGTTTAAGCCATCTTCTCTTAGATCTATTATTTTCACTGCCATATCACAAAAAGCAAAGAAGCTTGACAGGCTTTTCCAGTGAGTTTACAGCCTGTCAGGAAGTCTGATCACACCAAGAATGTATTACTAGACAAAAGGTAGAGAAGATATGAACAAGACATTAACATTGTTGAAAGCTAGTATACTGCTTCTGCATGTGTCACATCTCCTAGACAGCTGTTAAGATGTAAAAAATAAGTAGAAGAACCTAATGGTATTTCAATTTAAATGCAATAAATAATGTAGTGGTCACTAATGAAACACGAGGGATTCATAGGTGTTCCTAGAATTGTGTATGACTATTTGCCTGAACGTGTCATGGGTAGGTGGTTGTTGGATCAGTTGGTTATGCTTTGTCCTGGGAGTTTTGCAGAGAATGTTTTATTCGTCCTGAAAAATGACTTTATACTGCAGTATTTACAGTTGATGTCTTGTTTCGCTTTCTGAGCAAATATCAAACTGCATTTCATTGCTGCTCTTCATCTGACCTGATTCCGAGCTTAATAATAAAACAGTGCTGTCTTGCTTCTCCAAACATTTCCTACCCATAAATCTAATTAGAACAAACATCCACCATTGCTAAATGTATGCACCAGCCCTGGAGCTAGCTGCAGCATGGTACATGCGAAGGCATATCTGGGCTGCCAATGTGGGAAGGTTATAGAGCTGAGGTCAGCAGCTTTAGTTGAAGTCAACTCTACCCTGTGCTCTAAAATGTTCACTGGAAGCTGGACTGTAGCCTTCAGGGACTGTCACAAAGTGCTTAGAGAGGTGGTCACTAAGGGATTGGCCTCATTGCAGAGTGAGTAATGAGAGCCTCTGGGAAACTTCTGCAGTGTATGAGTTATGCAGAAGAAGAAAAAAAGACTCCTGGTATAAAATACCGGTGGATCCTTTAAATTAGGCACCTTACTGTGGGAAATGTAAAGTCATAAACAGTGCGTAAGAGAGAAATCTAATCTGTAGGCCTACCGGTCGCATATTAATGTGTCCAGCTTTGAGCTTCTTTAAAAAATTCATTTTATTGAAATGTTCAATCATGCATTGTTGATATACTTCTAATTTCTGTTGACAACGTCCTCTTGATACACTGTACTGTAAAATCTATTTCTATTTATTCATCCGAAGCATCAAATGACTTTGACATTAATACAAAAACAAGGGCAGAATTTCTAAATGCCCCGTGGACATCCATCAGTACAGCTGGGCATGAGAGGAGCTCAGCTAACAGCCTCCCTGGGACTCATAGACACGCGCCAATCATTATTCCAAAGAGCCATGTACTCGGTTAGCATTATGTCAGTACCTGTTTTACTTGGAACATGGACGCAAATAAAAAAAATCATAATTTCTACATCCACACCTCAATCATGATAAGGAAAACATGGATGAAATTGAGGAGTGGCTGAGATTTGCATAGGCCATTTTTTAGTCATCAATCATCAACATGTGCAGAGAGAA
Organism: Notothenia coriiceps; assembly: GCF_000735185.1. NCBI lineage: Eukaryota > Metazoa > Chordata > Actinopteri > Perciformes > Nototheniidae > Notothenia > Notothenia coriiceps. The sequence goes on along the minus strand of NW_011346206.1, from coordinate 6,273 downwards.
TTTTTGCCCAGATGGTTTGTGTCATTGATTACTGGATTTAGTACCACAATTAAGTAATTTATAATTACATTGATTTGTAGCTTGCATTAGTCATCCCTTTTATGTTTAATGCACACTGTGCCAACTGCACCAGATTTTCTGTGGGCTTTCTCCAGTTTTTTTTCTAATGCCCAAAAATCATCTACTTCATTACGCTGCAAAACAGGCTCACGTTGCACCAATTCATTTGTGGTAATTTGATTAAAGACATATTTAAATCAGGAGAATGCACCACATAAGCACAATACCAGCTGGAAAATAAAATGCACTTTAAATCAGAGTGGTGGGCTACAGTGGTCATGTTTAAGAGTTTAAGACAGCACTAGCATTATTGAGTATTGGCGACTTGATGTTTTAGATTGAATTAACGATGTATTGGTTGATGTGTTTTAGATCTTATTTTTTATATAAAGCTGTTATGGATTTAAATGATCATCCAGCGTAGCATAATTTCTCCGGATTGTATAACAAAGTGAAGTGGTAGAATTAAGAAATTTGCCACAAGAGGTTGTAAGTTACAGTGATTTTACAGCAGCTCTGGGGTGTTATATGCACTCGACTCTGTGTCTTGCCTGAAACCTCTTAGCTGTTGTAAAATCCCCGTTACTTATGGCCTCAAGAGGCTAATTGCTTTAATAAAACGGTTACTACACACACCTGGCAAGGTGTCCCAAATGAAACACACAGCAGCATATATTAAATCATTCATCGAGAACTAACAATCATTCTTCTGCCAAGCAGTGTAGTTCTTTAATGACATGGCTAAACGGTTGATGTGCAACACAGCTTGATTTAAAATTGATCTGGATATCGTTATAACGTGTGCAAATTCTTAGGTAATTATAAGGCCACCCATTTATTTTTGTCCTCTGTGGTGCACATTGGTTTTTGGTCCATTACTTTGAGGTTATACATGCCACAGCATGAACTCCAATTGTACTCCACAGAGGACATCCTGGGCTTTTCAAACATATGACTATGTGGGGGTGTGGCTTTGAAAAAGATAATTTCATTGTATTTCAAAATGGCGTCCATCAACACAAGCACTATTTATAGAAAGATGTTATGAACTCAGACACTTAGGAGGTAGGACCCAATTGCACGACCCAGGAGACAGAGGTAAAGTCTTTGTAAGATACTTTATTTTTTCAAGAACAGCAAAAAATGGTCTCTACAAAAATGGAGAACAAAATTTAAACGCTCACGCAGTGAGGATCAAAACTTTCACCAGAGCACATAGAGAGCATAGACCTGACTGTGGCAAAAGACAAGAGCAAGGATCTGACCATGGCAATAGACAAAAACAAACTGACAAAGAACACTGGGGAACAGGGGAATTTAAACACAAGACAATCAGACACAGGTGGGAACAATCAGGGGCGGGGCTGACACTGATGAGCACAGGAGACACAGAAGGGGTGACAGGTGAACACAATCAGGGCCGGGGCTGGTGTTGATGAGTCTGGAATGACAGGTAAACGGTAAGTGACAAAACAAAACAGGAAGTGGAAAACAATACAACCAAAAAACAACATAAATCTCAACATTTCTGTCGGTGCACAACAAAAGATAAATGGTAAGTTTGTAATTTTGTAATCACCAGTGTTGTGAGTTCAATATTTTTAATTAATTATATTAAGGGAACATCTTAGGAGTTAGTGTAGTGAGATTTCAGAGCAGTGTAATCATTATTTGACCTAAAACTAAATGTTTTTATGAATGTCTCAGAGGAAATGGGGATTTGCTAACTTTTTATTTCCCCCACACAACACAAATGGAGGCAGCTCACTAACCGAGGCAGAGAGAAGTCTGAACAGAATCATTGAGGGAGACTCAGACATAGACCTGTCAGATGATGAGGATCCACAGGCAGTGATTGAGGAAGAGGAAGAAGTTGACAACTCAGAGGAGGAAGCATTGACTTAGGAAGAGCAGGAGACAGTTACAAAAAAAAGGTCCGTCGTCCACTATGGGCCAAAACTAACAAGNTGTATTGTGCGTGTCCTTTCAACAATGAGGATGGGATGTACTGGGCTGTGTGTAGCTCCGATCCAAGGGTGGTGAATGCTAAGAAGAATGTGGTTTGGTGGTTCAGGAAGCAGAGGCGAGGGACTCTTCCCCGGGAAGAGCAGGTAAAGGTATCACGCGGAGTCTGCGGTGACAAGGGAGGACTTCGAGATTGGGTTTGGGCGAGCTGCCACAGAAAGCTCTCAGTGTTCATAAAGCATAAATCATTGACACTAAGCATCGCTGGTGGGCACTCCCGTCTGATGCAGCACTACTTCTCTGTGACAGTGGCGAGAGGCTGGGCAAACATGGAAGTGGTCACTTTTCAATTCAGGCCGTTTCTGTCAACCGTCTTTCACGGTGGAAGCCATCCAAAGACACACAAAAGGTTGCGATAATGCTCTGTCTAGTGTTCGATATGTTATGATAGCATGGTGCAACACACTGTAAAAAGGCTGCCCTTGGCCCAAGGGCATAGAGGCTATCCACTGAGGTGAAATGAATCAGCAATGTTGTTCCTGTTCCTTGGCTGAGCTAATGAATTACTAATGAGGGGATGTCAATTAAATTTTTCACAGCAAGTCATCTATCATAAAGTGCAGAGTGTTCCCTGTCTGGCGTTTTGGTTAAGAGACAGTAAATAAACTGACGTGGTGATTATTTTTCACAGGTTCAGGCCATTCATAATTTTCAGCCATGTGGTGGTTGTGCATAACAAAAAGCAAAGTAATATATAGGCCACTGTAATGAACACCGCCTAACTTAAAGGGTTTCATTTGTTGAGACAAGTTGTTTGTGTTCGAGTGTGCCACGTATAGACTGACTGGTAATACACACTGGAAGTCTTATCATCAGGTTTTATTTCTTCTTAAATATATTGTAGATTTTTAAGGTTGGACCTTAAAATCGACCTTACCAATCAAGCCACGTTCTATTTAGGTTTCAAGAAAATGCTTTCACATGGTTGCAGCTGTAATGGATTGGAACTAAAACTAAAATGCACCATAATACTTGGTGAGCTAAGTTAACGATCACACATTGGTTTAATAAGTATTTTCTTGGGTTGGGGTTATGGTAATTGAAGGTAAACCAATTATGTAAAATTAAGTTCAACGTTGACTTTTGGTTTTCACACAGTGTACCAAACAACAATCTCCTGGGTCAAAGTGACATGTTTGCTTGAACAATATATCCATTCATCCATGCTCTTTTGTATAAATATGATACACAAAAAAAATGTAATCCCAGGAGAAAATGTGTTTATCCCGAAACAAGTTCACCAAAGCGTCTTGTTTAATTGAAATTTCAAAGAAATTGAAATTCACTCTTGGCTTCCTTTACAGACTTAAATGTTGTTTTTCAACTTCATCCCGCAAAAGGTTGGTCTCTGGCTTATTCCTGTCCCAGCTGGACTACGGTGACACCATTTATAGATTTGCCTGTCCCACTGTCTTGGCCAAACTTGACCCACTCTACCATGCTGCACTGCGTTATATATCAAATGCACCCTATAGGACTCATCATTACACACTGTATAGCCTAACTGGATGGTCCTCACTCACTATGCGTAGGATGCAGCATTGGTTTTTATTAATGTATAAAGCCATTTTAGGAAAGCTTCCACTCTACATATGTGCCAGATTTGCTCCAGTTTGTGACTTTTACAACCTCAGATCCAGTGCCTGGATACGGTTCCAGGTTCCAGCTGTGCGGACTGAGGCTGGAAAAAGGAGTCTCTTTTATTATGGTCCTTGGTCTTGGAATGACCTTCAATCACGCCTCAAACTGACGGCACTTGTCTCTATAGCCTGTTTTAAATTGAAGTTGTCAGAAGTCCTTACCACCAGCTGCTCTTGCAGTAATAAGTAGTGCCTTTCTTACTGTCCTAATGTGCACAATGTAGTAACTGCTTTTTTCGTCTTTTGTTTTCTTAGTTATGTTCTCTGTATTTTATATGTTTGTGTTATGTGTTATGTGTAACGTTGCTGCCTTCTTTGCCAGGTCAGCATTGTAAATTAGATTTTATCTCAATGCTTTTTATCTGGTTAAATAAAAAAAATATATATATATATACCTACAAATAAAATGACTTTATTCTACATAAAGGTTCCTTTTTCTGGATAAAAAGTATCTTGAATCTCGTGTGAACAGTAACAGTAACAAATGCGTAATTATTTTCATGGTTGTCTGTTAATTATGCTAAATCTTATCCAAACTACATTTCTCATTTGTGTGCACAGTAAATCTTGTGAAACTGAAAACTGTAATAATAATAATGCAATAATGGTCACAAGGTATTTAAGGAGACAATATACTCTTGAGAACACAGTCATTAATCACTGAAATTACTATGAGTTGACAAAATTGTAATTAATTGGCTTACTCTAAACTGCGTGGCCTATTTGCCAGCATGTTGGGAGAAAAGGAAGTTGAACATCTGCAGTGTATAAATATTCCATTTAATTAAAACGTGAATCCTCTTGTGGTGTGCATTCCTTGGTGGAAGGAACAAGAAATAATGGAGCTTGCCGCCTCCCAAGTGAGACAAATACAGACAGCTCTCAGTTCCAACTCAGTATAAAAGTTTTGTAAAAGTGTGCCTTACAATTTGCTCTCAATATCCTGTTGGATTCCCAGTGTGACTCCTCTTTCACTTGTGTTGGAATAACTTATCCTCACTTGGCTCAGTCACTTTCTCCTCAAGGACTAATAGACACTTTCACACATGACTCCTAGATCAGTTCAGCCGACATTATAACTACTAAATTCTTCAAAAGGTCACATAGGTTGTAACACCACTGTAAATTGCTTCAGGAATAATGGTAATGTCACATATTTTACAATCCAGTGAAGCCTTTTCTGAAGGAACCCAACCTTGATTCAACCTTCTTTACTAACTAAAGACATATACAGTATATCTAACAAGAGATCATTAAAAATAATTAAGACTTTCCATGTGCTATTAAATAAACATTTATTTGAACATTTCCAATTATTTCCTCAAGCACTGAAGACATCCTGCTCAAATTTAAGAAACATTTTATGTGAGATGTGACACTGAAGAAAAGTGGTCTTCCTTGGTAATACTCCAGCTTGTTGTGAAACTAAAATATTAAATGTTTCTATTGAAACATGACCCATTCCTTCTCATCTTTAGTTACATTTGGTACACCAAGACTTAATATATATATGTATATATGAGAATATTTATATAACAATGACATGACTTTCTTCAAGTTTTAGCAAACAACTCGACATCCAGCCAGGCTTTCTGTCAGGTCTAAGTGAAGGAGCCCCACCCATTCATTTTTGTCCTCTGTGGAGCACATTGGGTTTTGGTCCATTACTTTGAGGATTTACATGCCACAGCATTAAGTCCAATTGTACTCCACAGAGGGCATCCTGGCTTTTCAAACATATGACTATGTGGGGGTGTGGCTTTGAAAAAGATAATTTCATTGTATTTCAAAATGGCGTCCATCAACACAAGCACTATTTATAGAAAGAGAAATGGTAAGTTTGTAATTTTGTAATTACCAGTGTTGTGAGTTCAATATTTTAATTAATTATAGTAAGGGAACATCTTAGGAGTTAGTGTAGTGAGTTTTCAGAGCAGTGTAATACTTATTTGACCTAAAACTAAATGTTTTCATGAATGTCCTCTGAGGAGGACATGGGGATTTGCCCCCCCGCAAATGGAGTCCACTATGGGCCAAAACTAACACTTAGGTTTCTGTAGGGTTCATGGCAGATTGATGCAGTGGGAAAACATACATCAAGTTCCTCAAGTGTCAGATGTATCTCTGAATTTCAAAAAAGGATGGAAATGTGGGCTCAATATGTGTTGCATTGAGTTGTTGTGCTCTAATGATGTCTACATGTACTTGCATGTTAATGTTGTTTGTATACTACTTCACATAACTAACACCCGATGTCCTCTACAAAAGGACACACAATAAAACCCTTTTTTTAGTTTTTGTTAGTCATTATGTTTATACCCAGGGCCGGCCCTAGACTTTAGGGGGCCCTAAGCGAGCTTTGGATTGGGGGCCCCCCTCACTCTAGCGTGTTCTCACTACACACAACACGGAATCAACTTTTGTCTTAGGATGTTAATATAAGCACACATATTGTATAAATAAGCATGTAAACACCGTGGACCTAACCTCCTCTAGGGGGCTCCGGGGGCATGGTCCCCCGGGAAGATTTTTTTAAAATATTGAAGTT
>NW_011346205.1:0-420 GCF_000735185.1 Notothenia coriiceps | reverse complement strand
TGTTTCTCTGCATTTGACCCATCATAGTGTTAGGAGCAATGGGCTGCCATTTTGAACGGCGCCCGGGGAGCAGTGTAGGGACACCTCGGTAGCACTTTACTTGGTCTTGCTGGGACTTGAACTGGCGACCTTCCAGTTGCCAACTCCCCTATTGACTTCGCCACCACCACCCTATGGAGCATTTATAAAAGAGCTGTTATTTGAAAACTTGAATTATTTAATTGCTTTCAGAACTAATTATATAGTTCCTCACATGTTAATAAACAAGAACATATATGTTCTTGTTTACAATTATTCAACAATATTTGACTTCTCCTCCTGCTTCTATAACATTTTGTTTTTGGTATGCCAGCTATTTTGGATGAAAAGAAATAGGGACTTCCCAACATGCAATTGTAACCAATGACATATCACTGGAAA
>NW_011346204.1:0-3091 GCF_000735185.1 Notothenia coriiceps | reverse complement strand
ATGTATTTTTAAATGGAGCAGAAATAGAACTAGTCTCCCAGTTCAAGTATCTTGAACAGGGAGTGTCATATTGGACTCGCACTTGACTTTTAAGAAACATATTCAGAAAGTATCCAATACCATTAAATTCAACTTGCAACATTTTAAACAAATTAGACCTTTCTTAACTGTCAATGCTGCAAAGTCATACCTCCACTCTATGATTCTATCCCACATTGAATACTGTTTGACAAACTGGTCGTTTGCTTGTGCCACAAACCTGAAACCCATAGAACAGCTGTACAAGAGAGCTAACAAGGTGTTTGACAGAAAGCCACATTCATACCACCACTGTATCATTCTTGATAAACACAATTGCTTGAGTTTTGACAATTTTAAGTCTTTTAAGAGTATGAGCTTTTTTTTATAAATGTTTACATGGACTGGGACATGGACTAAATAAATAAATAAATATGACTTGTAAAGCTTTCTAGGGTATGAAAAAGAAGAAGCAGCTGAAGTTTAGATTCATCAAGTATCAGATCATCTTTACATCTCCAATACGTGCTTATCACATTCTGGGTTGGAGGGGAAGAACGAGCGGTGAGATGTTTTAAGATTAAGCCAAAAAAAGTGAAATGTACGGCATTTGGACATGATCTTTAGCTTTAGCATTTACAGTGTAAAGAACTCAACTGTATCGTGTAGCTGCTGTCTGATCCATGGTATTGAGTGTGGCTTTGCGGCTGAGATTATGCTGTCTGGGAAGTCTTTGGGGAGTGTGTGTGCTCACCTCTGAGGAGAAGGAAGCAGCAGTTTCATGGCTCAGTGACCAGACTGACACTGCTTCCAAACACTCAATCTGACAAACGAAAACAAACCTCATACCACAAAGAAGCCCCCGGGCCCTCTGGCCTTTCGCCATCTGTATTGCTATTCTCATTAGACATCTTAATCATCATGAGGCGTTAATGACTGAAAGTCATCACTTGCCTATTCATTCTTAACAAGTCTAAATCAAAGCTGCAGAAACAAACGTTTATTCCTCTCCCCATAAATATGAAGGATATCGATCCCACTGGTAACAACAGGATCTTCCCCCGCAATGAATGAGCAACACAGCGGAGTGTCATTGATGATGAGAGAAGTAGATGTAGAAACACCTGAAATAACCAGATATCCTTTGATTTACTGGTTCACGTCTGTCCTCTTCTTGTGAACACGTCTCCAAACCATCTAGAAGGTTTTTTTTGTTTTTTTGTTTAGGGTCACCGTGACCTTTCAATCTGTCCTATTCTCGGAACGCCTTGAGGGAAATGTCTTCAAATTTGGCATAAACCCACCGATTAGACTCCAGGATGAACTGAATACGATTTAATGGTCAAAGGTCAAGGGCAATGTCAACAAAAAAAAAACATTTTAGGCCATAGCTAAGAAATAACATGCTAATTAGATGTTTTTACACAATTTTCTTAAAGGATAAAATGATGAAGTATTGACATTTTGGTAGAACATTGATGTATTCTGCAACTTGAACGGTTTGTGAATGTTTATAAGCATGAAGTCCAGCTGTTGTTTGAGCCTGTTTTATTCTATCCAAATGATCACATTTTCACCTGGTTTTGGAATCATAATCAGCCTTATCAGCTAAGTGTGTATATAAGGCAGTGGCGAGCCGTGACTTTTATACCTAGGCCCTCTGCCCCTGCAGAAAATGACTCGGTTAATAATTTCGCAGCGATGTCATCACTATCACTGAAGTGTGCCATCATGAACGAACTTATGCCAATCATAAATCTATCGATTAGATTTATGATTTGAAAATAATAAAAGTAGGGTAGACATGTGGATATTATCCGGCTGAACAAAACGTGCATTTATCAAACAGGTTCGTTCCACAGACCTTATTTCAAGCTATTTTCCAAAATCCTATGGAGAAATCCCATTGCTTTCTGTCGAGGGAATCCGAGCGCAGCTTACTTCTGGGTTTAAGGACGCGTCACTGCACCACTTGCATAGACCTCACAGTGGGCGGAACTTGTCATAAAGTCCGCGAAAATAAAGCCCGCCCATTTAGAGGGAAGATATGATTGGTCAATTGTACTGTCATTTGACATTACTCTCTCATTGAGTTACTATAGCGGGCCCTCTGTGACTATACAGAGGGACCAACAAGCCCTCCCGTCTTCACATAACTTGCAGAAACGGCATTTAACCCTTCACATTCCAACAGAAACTGAACAGGCAGATTCGAAGGATTTATTTCTTTGATAATGTTATTTTAAATACAATTAAATCAAGTTATTTTGGTAAAACTACTAACTTTTTTGTTGAATGGTGAAATGTAATATATGAATTTGTTTATTTAATACTCTTATAATAATCACTTCCTGTATTCCCGTGATAAAAGGGACATGCGCAATAAAACGTGTCACTTCCGGTTGAAGCAAAGCCGACGGTGTATGTGTGTATTTATTCCTCTGTCACGTTAAACTATGTTCACGGTATTCCTGCCCTAAGATCATGGCATCATTAACGCTCCGTTGGCTCCGTTGGCTCCGTTGGCTCCGTTGGCTCCGTTGGCTCCGTTGGCTCCGTTGGCTGAACTTTCGTCAGGGTTGTAACCAGCTGATTCACCAGAAAGGTAAAATATTTGACATCAAGGAATATGATAGACTTCATTTTTTAAACACTGTGGACTGTGAAGCTGAGGACGATGCATGTTATGGATGTTATGACATTCAAACATGGCACGAAATACTTTAACTATGATGATGTGTCACAACTGGAAAAAGTCACTGAGGGGATGAAAATTAAGGGTGGGATTGATAAATCTAACCTTAACTGTGAAGTGTGTACTTGAGGTAAATTTGCTCAGAGTAGGAACAGACAACCAGATGCAAGAGCTAAAGTAGCGCTCAATATTGTGCACACTGATTTAGCAGGTCCCATTGAGCCAGAGGCTAAGGAGGGATTCAGATACCATACCAACCCAGTCTCATGGCATTTCGTGTTCACCAACACGATTTTTAATCTGTTGATTCGTGTTCACCAACAAGATTTTCCCCTTTTTTTCGTGTTGCAGAGCACTATTTTAAAAGCAATGTATTTC
>NW_011346203.1:3692-5847 GCF_000735185.1 Notothenia coriiceps | reverse complement strand
ATGAGAGCCTGGCGGCCCATCTGCTCCCACAGGTAGCAGGTTGGGCGGAGGGGAGAAAGCCTCTGCCCCCACTGCTTTGTGACCAGGAGACGCCCACGGCTCCTGTTGCCTCTTCTGCCTCCTCGGCAGGTCCCGCGGGCAGGCTCAATACCAGCACCCGCGGGGACAGCCTGTTAGATCCCGACGGGAAAAAGAAGAGGGCTTCAGGGTGGGGTGCACCGTCCTCCCGGAGTTGACGGGCGGTGGGAGGAAGTGTCCCGGCGAAGGAGATGTCTTTCTCCACCCAGGACGCGAGGGCGAATCCCGCCTCCCTCTCAAATGTGTTGAGATATACTAATAAAAATGATTGCATATATCCCAGGCTAAGAGTCTTGGTCTCCACAATTCCACACTTCTTCATAATGTTAACTGTGTAGATTCCCCACTTGCCGCCCCAGGTATAATTCCAGTAAAGGAAGCAACTAGTGGGCACGCGCATGTGAGGGTGATAAACCGTTTGCAGCCTGAATCAGCACATTTGGCGCGTTCACACCGGAGTACTTTTCCCACAATAGTTCATCAGAACTCAGATATATTTGCGTTCACACCAAAAAGCCCCCTGAACTAAATTAGTTAATCAGAACCATTTTTACCCCCTTTTCAGTCCCTGCTATAGAGCAGGGACTTTCGTGGGAGAAAAAGGTTCCTATTTCTGATTGGCTGGGTGGAATGCAAACCACTTCCCTTAAAACTCCAAAAAAGTTTTGTGAAGCCGCCATTTTATTATCCTCGCATTAGCATTATTAGCATTAGCCCAGTGCAGAAACGCAGAGAGACTAACTTATGGCGACAAAAAAGAAACATGGGAGCGGTGAAGATGAGGAGGTGTCGGCGTTCTGGCGATTTACTCGGAAGCCAGTCCCCAACTACGGGGACTTCCGGCCGGGGACTTCGGGTGGCAGTACACGCCGTGAAGTTGGTTGCGGCCTGCCAGTAAACCCAAAGCAGAAGAAGAAGAAGAAGTGACGTCAGCGGCTTCATATGCGTAATCTTCCCTCAGGGAACTTATTCCGGTGTGAACGCGATCTGCTCTTTAGTTCCATGGGGGTACTAAGTACGGAAAAGTACTTGGTGTGAAAGCGCCTATTGATGTGTTTGGGTCAACATACTAGTGACGCATCAATGCCAAAAAAAACTAATTTCCCCTGATAACGCTAACATTACATCAGGAGGAGAGCTTGAGCTTAGCTACGAGAAAACAGAGCTAACAGCTAACGCTAACCGGGGTACTTTATCATGGGTTTAATGGGCAAAGGAAAATGACTGCAAAGTTACCATGATGTGTTCAAATGTGATCAATACACAGGGAATTATTACCTTGTTTACTTGCTAACAAATCATGTATGCAAAAACTATTAAAAGGAGTGTATACTGAAGTACTCTGAATGTATTGTTTAACATTTAAAAAAACCCTAACCCTTTGGACCGTGGTATGAACTAACACATCTCTTGTATTGTGATCTTCCTACCCTGTTGTTGTCAATCCATTTAAATAACACTTCTGACTTCTTCTGTTGTATACATTCTTATATTTATTTCAAGACACATTTGAGAAGCTGGTAACGGCTGCTCGCTGCGGTCCTGATTAACTGGCTGCTCTGAACACAGTGGGTGTAAACTGGAGGAGAGGAAATAAGAGGAAGTTAAAAAATGGTGCACAAGGAGCTGATTGATGATGGGTGAAACCTCACCAGCTCCACCGTGTTCCTCCTGTTGGTTTCTCTCAGGGTCTGGTCCACGAAGCTCTCCCAGCGACCTCTGCAGTCTTCTGGCAGCTCTGCGAGACACACGGATATTATATTTCAATCACTTTGGAGTTAAAGGTCCCCATTATACTGTTTTTCACCAATATATCACAGGTCTCAGATATATACAGAGCCTGTCTCTGATTGGCTGAAACACCAAACAGATCATTGCAGCATTACCCATAATCCCCTCTGTTTCAGCCCTGTTTCCAAAGTGCTGATTCTCTGTTACTTTAGATGAAAATAAGGAGCCCCTCCCCACGCCCCTCTGAGAGACATTTGGTTACAAAGAACTCAATGGTGCTCTAGGAGGAGATTCAGGTGATAAGGGGGGGGGGAGGGGTTACCTTGGGTTGCTGATTGGCTAATGG
>NW_011346203.1:0-3677 GCF_000735185.1 Notothenia coriiceps | reverse complement strand
CAGAGCCTGTCTCTGATTGGCTGAAACACCAAACAGATCATTGCAGCATTACCCATAATCCCCTCTGTTTCAGCCCTGTTTCCAAAGTGCTGATTCTCTGTCTGTTACTTTAGATGAAAATAAGGAGTCCCTCCCCACGCCCCTCTGAGAGAGATTTGGTTACAAAGAACTCAATGGTGCTCTAGGAGGAGATTCAGGTGATAAGGGGGGGGGGGAGGGTTACCTTGGTTGCTGATTGGCTAATGGTTACACAAGCCAACACATCGTTATGACATCATAAAGTGGCCAAAATCTGATCAGCTCATTTTCAGACAGGTTTTTATAGAAATGGATCAGGACAACAAGAGAGAGGGTCTTTTAACAAAGAGGGGACACATGTCGATTTTGCATAATAGGTGACCTTTAAAATGGTAATAAGTGAGATTAGGACGACTGTGACGCGTGTTTACCTTTGATGAGGTCACTGATCTGGGCCTGTACTGGTCCTTTCTCCAGGTTTTGGACCACCATGTTGGCAATTCTGGTCAGGTGACCCATGTTGCCTCTCCTTGTGCCGCCCTCACCCCTGAGATTTACAAATAGACACACTTACAATCACGTTTAACTTTACCGTAATGACCGACTCAATGTCAATAACAACATGCACTTTCAAGATTTACATGTAATCCATTAAATATATGAGGTAAGTATATGTATGTAAGCAAAGAGCAGCACTTTTCAACTTCCCTGTTAACCTATAAGAGTTAATAAAATACAAATCAACCCGTTAAGATCTTGAAGGACCAGGAAACTCTTTGAGATGATGCAAAATAGGGATACTCCGATCGCCAATTTTGGGGCCGATCTGATCGAGTGGGCGGGGCCAATGGGGATCTTCCATTTAAAGTGATGTTTAAAACTCAGTTAATGGGGCTCGTTCACTGGCGCTTCCCAAATATTTTAGAACTAGTTTAGCTAGTTCCAAAGGTAGATAAAATAGCTAAGTGTGTTAAGTCTAACTCTTATGGCGCATTTCCACTACAGCGCGGTTTAAGCGTGCCGTGCCCGGCTTTTTGGTTGCGTTTCCGCTAGGCGTAGTTCCGGCTAGCGGGTACCTTTTCACAGTTTTCTGGCTCTCCAAAATTGAGGTTCTTTCCGGGCCAACAACCGGGCTGAGTATGCTAAACTAGTGAGAGAATTGCTGGTAACTCCAACACAATGAACATATTTGACCGTGATTTAATTGTAATACACGTTTCAAAATGATGCCGAAGTAACAACATACTGATACCGGTTAGTAAAAACCATGAATTAATGCTTTGACAAGTCTGCAGACAGACGGCAGGCGAACAACCTTTTAAAATGCATGTTTTCTAAATGGAGATCGGCTAAACTAACGTTGTATATGCTCCGACCGTCCACTCTCAAAACAACGGCCTACAGACATAAACAAACCAGCGACTTTATTCTCCATGACACAGACAGTCTGTGGTTTGGACTTGTTTAACTTTAGTCTAGTTTGTGAACAGATATGAGGAGCTCTGAGCTCTGAGTGCAAACAGCTAACGGCTGATGTTGTGTTTCTCATTGAAGATGACGTCATGGCTCCGCCTACACTGCGTTACTATAGTTACTGCCCAAGTTCATAAACTGCAATGGAAGCGCAGCATAAAGTGAGCCTAGCCTACCAAGGCCTAACTATACCGTACTAAGCCGTGCGAGGCCCTGCAGTGGAAATGTGCCATTAGTGTGTGTGTGTTGCTCCGCTCCCCGGTCCGTCACAGCGGGTGGAGCTTCAGGATTTCTGCTTCCCACACGTTGCATACCGCTATTTTATTGTCATTTTCGGACACCTTAAAATAATGCCAGACCGCTGAAGCCATTTTGGCGAGCTTCTTGTGCCGCGCAGAGAAGAGTGTCATGTATTCAAGTCATCATTTTACCTCATGCGATCGGCTCTCGCGATCGGCATTTTTAGAGAGCACCGATCGATCGGCAGAGAGTGAATATCGGCCGATATCGAATCGGCGGCCCGTCGATTGGAGCATCCCTATTGCAAAACGTTAAATGCATCCCAAATGATGGAGAACAAGTATTTGTTGACTACACAGGCATTTATCGTTTAGTTACCTATCAGCAGGATGTGCATGAAAAATATGCAGCAAAAAAGGTCCTTACTGTATTTTGTCATTCTCCTCCCAGGCGTTAAGGATTCTCTGTACCAATTGACACTTTTGGAAGAGCTGAAAAGAAAAGACAGATATGGAGAGTGTGAGTGTGGAAATACTTCAGGAAGAGCACCAAATCCATGCAAACAAAACAGCACAGATGTTGAGATAGTTCCCAAACTATGGACTCTCGCCCCCTTCACATCCGACAGTCTGACACAATCACCACATTCAAGTCCTTCCTCGAAACCCACCTGTTCAGATCAGCCTACTCACTGTCGTGCTCCCTATCATCCGTTTCCCCTGAATAACCGTCTCTAACATTTGTGTCCACTTTAAATTGTCTTCTCTTGTCTTGCTTTTACGTCTTAGAATATTCAACAAATGTTACGGTAGGGCTGTTCAATTAATCGTATTTTAATCGCAATTACGATTGTGGCTTGCAACGATTACGAAAACAACGTAATCGAAATAAAACGATTATTTTTTTATTATTAGGCTACTTTTTTTTTTTTTAAATACTTTTTTTTTTTTTTTTAATTGGTTTTTCAGTTCAAAAACAATTTCTCCAATAAATTGATGTTTTCCAAGTAAATGGATAATCGTTTTTGATAATCGTGATATCAATTATTGACCCAAATAATCGAGATTATGATTTTTGCCATAATCGAGCAGCCATATGTTCCGGTGTCCTTGGGTGTCATGAAAGGCGCCTTAAATAAAATGCATTAAATCTTATTATGTGCAGTATGGCTCGTCTGCAGCTGCTTTAGCGACGTACATGTGCTACGAGGGCGTTGTGGAGGGAGGTCTGAGGGTCGATGGTCGTGCCCGTCTCCGAGGTCTCCTCCTGCCCCTCAGAGTTTGGTGCTTCGGGCTTCACGTCGTGGTTCTGGAGAGCCGGGCTGGGTCGCTCCTCTGAAGAAGAGGGATGGTTCAGAATGGCCGCCACACACAGCTCCACTTGGAAGTGCAAAAAGTTATTCCAGGAGTATTTGAAGAACAGATCCTGTTAAAGAAAGACGGGAGGCAAAGTCAGTGACATGCTGTGAAAATATCGCATGCAAGACAGAACTGTAGGCAGTGATTAATTAAGTCAAGGTCAACTTTATTGTCAATCTTTCAGTTTGTGTGTACAGACAGAGAGATCGAAATACAAAGATATATAAAAATGTGCATATCCTATATATACACTATCAACAGACACATGTATACATATGCACACATTAAGGCATAAATAAAAGCACAACAATCAATATGTACAAAATAACAGTCACTTCAATAACTTGGGAAATGTAAAATGCATACAAGATGTAATAATATCAGGTTAAAGTATTTTAGCCAAATTACTTTCCCCATGTTGTCAAAGCAGGGCAATACTGGAAGTCTGTGCAATTGATCAGAATCAGAACACCTTTATTCGAAGGGACATTTACAGAATTACAGCAAGTAAAGAGCCCAACATATTAATTAATGAGCATGCTTAAAATATTATAGATAAAAATAGAAATTAAGATTCCAGTACTTATC
>NW_011346202.1:0-1518 GCF_000735185.1 Notothenia coriiceps | reverse complement strand
ATCATTACGTTATCTGACTATAATAGACTTCAAATGATTATTACAGTGGACGAAGGGGGCGGGGGAGGGGTGTCTAAAGTCAAAGATGAATCTTGATTGGGCCAAATTTGACCCTGAGTCCCCCCCAACAATTCTGCTGGGTCTCCCCAGACCCCAACACCAAATTATACACTTTTTTCTTTCTTCAGACTTTGCTAAAATGGTCAAATCAGTTTTGTAGTGTTGATATAGCTGCTGTGGAGGATATCATGAAGCCTCGTTCCAATAAAAAAAACTAGAGCGTAGTTATTATATAATTTTAACTTGAAACGGGTCACGGGAGACCCGAACACAACATGAGGGTTACATATAAATTGGGATACATTTTACTAATCAGAAATGACAGTGAGTTCCCACCACCTGAAGACATTGTTACTTAGGACATTGTGTGTGATTGTTACCCAAACCTTAAAGAGGAACTGCACACATGTTACACATATACGTCTGTTTACAGGTCTCCATGAGCATTACTCCATATTTTGTGGAGAGAGAGAGAGAGCTTTGAAAAGTCTAATAAATCTACTAGCATGACAAATTCGACATTGAGTTTTTACAGAGGTGCCAGTTTTTTCAATACTTGCATGGAATAAAAACGATTATATTTCTGGCTCTGCTTCTTTGATTTTAACCGAAAAAATCTGTCCCTGAATTCAATAATGGTAAAGATTACTGAATATGGGGGGTATCCACATATAGTTGATTAAAATAAGAGGTTCATTCCCACATAACAAAAGAAACAAGCGGCTGTTTGTTTCAGTTCAAAGCTGGTATCTCACCTTTATGTTGCTTTCTCCTTAAAATGTCCATATGAAAATGCAAATGGCTGAAAGCAATCTTATCAAATTGCTACAAAGAGAATGCTATATCCACACATCTACATATGTTTATTAGAAAGACTGCATTCAACATGGTTTAACATGTTTTCAGTTGGTTTGGACATTGAAGCCATTGGTCCAGAGCAGACTTTGGTCGACCTGCTCTCCTCCCTCACTTCCCCTCTCTAGTAACCGTCTTCCTTTTCTGTCTGCATGCTTTGGTCAGGAGTTAGCGGCTCGTCTCCACGCTAAGTTTCCGGAGCATTATCCAGACAACAACCACAAGCCGGAGATGGCCATCGCCCTCACCCGCTTTGAGGGCCTCTGCGGCTTCAGACCGGCGGAGGAGATCCTGGGGTTCCTCAAATGTGAGTCCCAAAATCCCACAGGGTCATTAAGAGGATTTGGGATAGATGTTTGGGCAGTTACTAGAGAAACAAGGACAGAAAGATGGATTTGGGATAGATGTTTGGGCAGTTACTAGAGAAACAAGGACAGAAAGAAGGATTTGGGATAGATGTTTGGGCAGTTACTAGAGAAACAAGGACAGAAAGATGGATTTGGGATAGATGTTTGGGCAGTTACTAGAGAAACAAGGACAGAAAGATGGATTTGGGATAGATGTTTGGGCAGTTACTAGAGAAACAAGGACAGAAAGAAGGAT
>NW_011346201.1:10122-14029 GCF_000735185.1 Notothenia coriiceps | reverse complement strand
ACAGGACTAACTGTACTGCCCCAAATATCACGATGTCTCGACAAACATTTCTTCTTTGTTTGCTGTTGAATTTTACGTCTTGAATGTCACATTTCTCTGACATTTCTTGGACCTAATTTCAGTACAAACAGTTTTTTTAACCAGTCTCTAATTCTATTTGTCCAATTTAACAACACGTAAACTAAAAATGGTCACACCCTATTAGACACACAGCCATAAAAGCAAGTAAAACATGTCTTAATGATGGAGCAAGTACTTGTAATGGAGTAGTTTTACCCTGAACTAGGGATGTCCAGATCACCTTTTTTTGCTCCCGATCCGATTCCGATCATTTGATTTTGATAATTTGCCGATACCGATTTTTCCCGATCCGATCTTTATGCAATGCATTAAGAGAAAAAAAAGCATTCAAGTTGTCCCTTAAGGTTATTTTTTTATTTAAATTGGATATTCTATCCAACATGGATATAGCTTCTTTCTTTCACAGCAGCATTGGATCAGTTTAGTTGTGCAGCATTGGATCAAAACAAAATAAAGCTTATCAGTACTAGTTAGCTTACTGCTACAATTAGACACTGCGCCCACTCTGTTGCCAGATTTGAGAGAAATAAGCAACCAGGTCTATGAAAACAAGCCCCAAAGAAGCAACACATACATGATGTTGTGTCATTTGAAACCAAAACTAAGGCCTCAGGATGACTTTAAGACTTGAACATGGTCATTTTTGTTTTGTAACATTGAATACAAAACTTTAAAAAAGTATTTTAAAAAAAATTAAAAAATCCTGATCCCCGATTTTTTGAAAATCACGTGATCGGCTCCGATCCCCGATCACGTGATCGGATCGGGACATCTCTAATTTCAATTAATATTGGGAGTCGAGTCGTTAGTTTGTTTAGTATATGGCCGTGTAATAAGCGGGATAATGTGAAGCGACTTGGTCATTATGGTCAGGTGTTCTTTTCCCCACAATGACCGCCTCGCTGCACATTATCCCTTATGAGAGAATTAGGCCTATGTTGAGAATATCAAGACCCAAACTCATGTACAACAACGTCCGTCCTTACAATAAATAAGCTCTATTTTGAGGGTTATTGAGGAAAAACTCTCAACTAATGGCCTAGTAGTTGTAGGATATGGTCATTTAGAATAAGGCATTAATACGTGTTATACTGACTAATAAAGAGCCAATATACTGCTAATATGCAATTAACAACTAGTTGATGGTGAATTTGTGAACCTTAATATAAAGTGTTACCAAAATAATATATTAAGATTGAAGAGGGTTTCAGCAAAAATGGAAAAGAATTGCAAACATTTCCCCAAAAAGAGAGTTGAGTGTTTCTGTCCCTTCACCCCTCACTCTCTGAACCCCCCCACCCTCTCTCTATTTTCAGCGACAGACGAAGAAGAAAAACAGTTGAAGGGTCTGAAAGTGTCTGAGCGGTTTAATGATGCAATCTGCCAGAAACACATCCCTCCCCCCTCTCCTCTCCCCAAAATCTCCCTCTCCTCTCCACGATGACATCATCCTGTGCAGCAACACGGCGGAGAACAGTCGCGCGGCTGCAGTCACTGGAAATAAATGAATCCAACAGCAGTTACGTTATTTCCGGCTGTCAGAGCACGGAGAAATGTTTCCATTATGACCGACTTCATGTGTTTGTAATTATAGAGGAAAGCGTGGGACGTAACGGCGAAAAGAGACTCATTAAAGCTCAAATCTGTTTTTAAAGCATTTTCTTGAATGAACACGATGTATTTGTACAGAATGCTTGTTGTATGTTAACGTCTTAATGCATGGATGTCTCAATGTATTAGTACTTTGGCTTTTTTTGTTTTGCTTGACTGATTTTTGGTGTGATATGAGGCTATACTAACCACATTGTACTTGATTGAATTAAGCTTTTACGTTGTTAGGTGAAATGCACTCATAAGTCATTTCTAACGTCTTTTGTTGATATGTTTGGTTGTTAGCCTCTGTTTTGAACAACTGGAGGTCATAAAAGACCCACATTTTATGTCTAGAGAGATCTTAATATATAGTTTTCCTGAAAGAAAGTGGAAAAATGTGTTGAAATATCTTAGAGAAAAAGTTAATATCTTTCAAGAATAAGAATAATTGTCAGTATGTTGAAGTAACACAGAACTAGGCGGGCTGGTTAACTTGTAAACAAAAAAGAAAAGTCAATAAAGTTTATTTGTGTCAATAAAGGCTAATAAGGGATTTTATAAATTGGAGATTTTTGCTGATGCATGCATTCAATACTGTTACTCGACAATAAGACACTTTGGTTTTAGCACGATACTTTCAGCACACCGCCATCTTCGGATAACACATACAACACGTGACTCCAACGTAACACTTGACAACATCCGGTAACACTTCCGGTTCTTCACAATAAAAGTGAACACATTAAACAGAAAATAGTGCATGTAAGTTAACAAATACCCCTAAAAACCAAGAACGCATGAAGGACTCAGTGCAGTATTACAGAGTGAAGTCCTTTAGTCCTCAGTAGTGTGTTTACAGACAGCGCTAGAGGACAGATGGTTGTTACAGGGTTTAGATGTTGGTGTTGTGAAGAGAGTGAACGGTCAGTCTCTCAGGATTAACCCTCTCAGTCTGAGCTCATCAGATCTGAACAACACCGACTCTCCTTCAGCACGAACACACCCCAACTCTCCTTCAGCACGAACACACCCCGACTCACAAACACACCCCGACTCACAAACACACACCCGACTCTCCTTCAGCACGAACACACCCCGACTCTCCTTCAGCACAAACACACCCCGACTCTCCTTCAGCACGAACACACCCCGACTCTCCTTCAGCACGAACACACCCCGACTCTCCTTCAGCACGAACACACCCCGACTCACAAACACACACCCGACTCTCCTTCAGCACAAACACACCCCGACTCTCCTTCAGCACAAACACACCCCGACTCTCCTTCAGCACAAACACACACCTCCCGTTCAGAAAGGGACAGGAGAGAGGAATCAACTAAGGCTTATTCCTGCACACAAGACTCAAAAACGATAATCTAACCATTTGTATTGATTCTGAATCCTTTCCAATCCCTGATCAAATACAGGTTCATCTTTTAACGTTTGGAAGAAACTCACGATATTACAAATCAATGTGTCGGTTCCCTCAAAACACTCTTTGACCCTAACCGAGGCGCGACCTACTCAAAAAGTGAAGTCTCAATTTAGCAAAAGAAACTGGGAACTGAATCCAAAATGAAACAGTCTTTCCGAACTTGACCTTTAACAAATATCCAATTCATTGTTTGTTACATTTTTTGGGGCAATGATACCAACAAATAGCCATTTGCCACTTCTCAAATGTGATTGTCGGGAAACAAGACATTTGAATGCGTTAACGTTGGCTTTGGGAAACTGCTTTGCTCTTTTAGGACACCAAACAGATCAAATGATTAAGGGAAAATGCAATGGCTAGATTAGTTCATAATGAAAAACCAAAATATAATGAATTGTTGCTTCTCAAATGAGATTGTTGGATAAGCGTGTTTGATATATCCTTGGATTGTTTGATATATCCTTGGAAACAAGACATTTGGTGTCAAAACCACTTTATTTGGCATAACAAAGTAGACATATGCAAAACATATTAACCCTTAAAAAACGACTCAATAGGCGCTTTCACACCGGGGTACTTTTCCCAGGAATAGTTCCGATAGTTCCTGGGATTTTGCGTTCACACCAAAAAGATCTGGAACTAGAACTTTTTTTTGCGAACCTTTTCACCCCTTTGTAGTCCCTGCTAGAGAGCATGGAGTGATGAGGAGGTGTCGGTTCTGGCGATTTACTCGTAAGGCTTCAGTAGAAGCTGCTGGGAGTCCCAGCAGCTTCTACTGAAGACAGTCCCCAACTC
>NW_011346201.1:9414-10080 GCF_000735185.1 Notothenia coriiceps | reverse complement strand
CGGCCTACCAGAAGAAGAAGAAGAAGAAGAAGAAGAAGAAGAAGAAGAAGAAGAAGAAGAAGAAGAAGAAACGTCAGCGGCTTCATTTGCCCTCCCTCAGGGACTTACTCCGGTGTGAACGCGATCTGCTCATTAGTTCCAGGAACTAAAGAGTTCTGATGAACTAAAGACTTCTGATGAACTAAGTACTGGAAACTAAGTACGGCAAAGTACTTGGTGTGAAAGCGCCTAAGGAAACTGTTTTGGTTATTTTGGACAACAAATAGACCAAGAAAGTT
Source organism: Notothenia coriiceps (assembly GCF_000735185.1). NCBI lineage: Eukaryota > Metazoa > Chordata > Actinopteri > Perciformes > Nototheniidae > Notothenia > Notothenia coriiceps. The sequence goes on along the minus strand of NW_011346201.1, from coordinate 9,802 downwards.
GAGAGTGAATGGAAAGAATACTAATGTGTTGTTTGTATCATACCTTCTCACCATGTTGCATAACTGAACCAAAGATATGGAAGACATGACATTTTACCCAGAGAATGCAACCCTTACTACACAAAGGCAAAAAACCAGCTGCCAACAAATAAATAAGCATAAAAAGACTCACAAAATGCCAACAAGCCGCTCTCACAAACCGCACAGTGGGAGAAATGAACACTGCTTATTAATCGTTGATTCTGCAGGAAAACACATCTTAGTTTTTCTGATCAGCGTCCGCCTGCTAAAGCCAATTAAGTGATCGAGGAGCTTTTTGCTTTACGAGCTGACGAGTGTAAAACAGGCTCTGAAACGTGACATTGATCGGACTGACAGAGGCGGGGGG
>NW_011346201.1:0-9383 GCF_000735185.1 Notothenia coriiceps | reverse complement strand
ATTAAATGAAAACGCTGATTGGGGGTCTTCTGATTGCTCTAATGGCAGATGGAGCCTTGCAGACAGGATTCAGAGGATACTGAGCACGCAGTAATGCCAGCTCCACTCAGATCAGGAGGAGAAACTGAGTCTGAGACGTTTTGAGACGTTAAGTGCTTTCGTCAAGTTGAGGAAAAGATACGAGAAACAGAGAGATGAGCATTTGTTCTGTTGAGGATTCAAGGAGTGGAGTTTACATATTTAAACAATAAGAGAGGCCGAAAACAGCTGGAAGTCAAACGTATTTCTGTTTCTTTCCACACAAAGTCAACGTTACTTCAGTCGGTTAGAGAAGTTTCTTTTAGCCCTGGTTGCATCCGATATGATATTTCACAGCATTTCCAAACTGATATTGTGCATTAGAAATGAAAGTTGAGATGATAACTTAGTCTTTAGGCATTACATGATGTAGTATTTTAAATCGTTTACACACAAACAAAATACTGAAGGCTTAGAAAGCTCCTTATCGCTTATAAGTAGGCACCTTTAAGATCGATAAACATGTGAATAATAGTAAAAGACATTTCTTCATATAGGAAGTTCAGTTGTTGGCAAAACTGTACATCCATAAACCCTCAACAATGTAATATATTGCTTTATAACTACATATTGTTTATATTATTCTTAAAAGTGGATTTTAAGAGTAACAAACAGCTTCAGAGCGAAAGCACATTGTTAACCTTCTGCTGCTTTCAGGCGTTCAACAATCATTTGACGGAATTCAGAAATCTACTTTAATTAGATGTTAATTGCTGTCAGATTAAACCAATTGGATGGATCTCTGATCTTAAAACAAACAACCAGACGGCGAATGCTCCTAAAATCACAGTTTGTTTGTTTGAGTGCTTCTTCCTCTCTTGTTGTCAGTTTGTCTTCCTGCAGAGAGAAGTCGACCTGAACAAACATCTTTTCGCCCTCTGACATTTCCACCCTCACATTTGTTTTCCTGCGAGCTGACAGATGAATATTTATGTTGCTCTCCGCCTCCCGACAGCTGATGACCAACATGTGGACTGACGTGTCGCTCCTTTCAGAAATATCTCAACCCTCATCGTCTGCTCAGGTTTATGTATATAATTGTTTGTGTGATGATGCAATGTGTTTAGTGTGTGTTGATTGTTGTGTACCTGCCCGAGGACTGCAGATGGAAATGAGCCATTAGCTACAAGCTGGCATAATTCATGTCTTCTCTTTTCTGAGATGAATGTGTTTGTATTCATGGTCCCAAATAAATACATAATATTTATTCTCAGCTTTTAAGATTTAATTAAACAGTTTTTTTTAACATTTGAACAGTGGGGAGAAGGGGACGAAGAAGAGGGAGAACAACAACAAGAGGAAAAATAGCAATAACAAGAAGAAGAAAAGGTAGAACAACAAGAACAACAACAAAGGATAGAAGAGGAAGAATAAGAACAACAACAACAACAACAACAACAACAATAGTGGGGAGAAGAGGACGAAGAAGAGGGAGAACAACAACAACAAAAAGGAAAATGAGTAGAAGAACAACAAGAGGAAAAATATCAAGAACAAGAAGAAGAAAAGGTAGAACAACAACAACAACAACAAATGAAGAATAGGAAGAATAAGAAGCACAACAACAACAAGAAAAGGGAAACAAGTAGAAGAAGAACAACAACAAGAGGAAGGACAGCAACAACATCAACAGAGGGAAGAAGAGGAGGAAGAAGATGAACTAAAGGAAAACAAGAACAATTAGACGAACAAGAACAAGAAAAGGTAGAACAACAACAACAAGAACAACAACAAAGAATAGAAGAGGAAGAATAAGAACAACAACAATAGTGGGGAGAAGAGGACGAAGAAGAGGGACAACAACAAGAGGAAAAATATCAAGAACAAGAAGAAGAAAATGTAGAACAACAACAACAACAACAACAAAGGAAGAATAGGAAGAATAAGAAGCACAACAACAACAACAAGGAAAGGGAAACAAGTAGAAGAACAACAACAACAAGAGGAAGGACAGCAACAACATCAACAGAGGGAAGAATAGGAGGAAGAAGAGGAACTAAAGGAAAACAAGAACAATTAGACGAACAAGAACAAGAAAAGGTAGAACAACAACAACAACAAGAACAACAACAAAGGATAGAATAGGAAGAATAAGAACAACAACAATAGTGGGGAGAAGAGGACAAAGAAAGGGAGAACAACAACAACAAAAAGGAAAATGAGTAGAACAACAAGAGGAAAAATAGCAAGAACAAGAGAAGAAAAGGTAAAACAACAACAACAACAACAACAACAAGAACCCACTCAGGAGGAGGAAAAGGGCAGCAGATGATTTCTCCTCCAGCTGAACAAAGTGTCTGTGATGAAGCAGCGTCGGCACTTCTTTTCGCTGAACAAAACATAACTTTCCTTTTGTTGTTCTTTCTCCCGTGGAAGCGTGAACATGTTGAGAGAGTTTCCGAGCCGGCAGGCTTTTTAAAAAACACGGTTTGAAAACAAAGAGGACGTGAGGAAGCGCGCCCAGAGGAAGATTCAGACGTGTTTGTTTGTTCAGACGCTGATGTCGCCTCTCTGGACCTGAAGTGTTGAAAGTGTTTTTAACAAAAGCCCCGTCGGCAATAAAGAGACCATTTCTGCAGAGAGTCAAGTGAGGACATCGTTCAGATGGACGTGAAGCGACTGCTCGTATCGCTCCGGCTAAATGAGAAGTATGAATGTTTGGCCCTGCTGTGTTGAAGCCTCTCTCCGTCCACACAGATCACAATCTCCCAGGAAGAGAATCACATCTTTATGGAAACTGTGTAAAGCTGAGACGGACGTTAAGACAGAAAGAAGTGACGTGAACTCACGAACCCTCCACATGTGTTCATTCTGCAGGAGATCGCTCCTTAAACACTGAAGGACTTTAGGAGGGAAACCGGTCCACAAAATGACTGCACCATCTCAGAGAATCCCGACAACTGTTGACCACCGTTAGTTTGAGTTTGTCTGAGTCAAAGATATTCACACATATTTTGCAGTACCAAAGTATTTTTTACACATATTAAGTAGAGCTGCTCGATTATGGCAAAAATTATAATCTCGATTATTTGGGTCAATAATTGTAAATGCGATTATTCATTGACTTTGAAAACATCCATTTATTGGAGAAAAAAATGTGAACAGTATGTTTTTAACAGTTGATTACCCTGAACTTTAAGTATAATTCACCTGAAAAAACAAAACAAACAACAATTTTAAAAAAAATTTAAAAAGAAAATAATAATAATAAAAAAATTATAGTATTTCGATTATGTTGTTTTCGTAATCGTTGCAAGCCATAATCGTAATCGCGATTAAAATACGATTAATTGAGCAGCCCTTATATTAAGCCTTTCCTGTTATTTTTAATATTGGCAAAATTATGTTCCCATAGCACCCAACTGCTGTCAAACAAAAGAATGTTGTTGTTTTTTGTTTTTATTCTTACCCAAAATACGTAACCTCTTTCAATGACAACCTTCTATCTATGTTTATATGTATTACATTTTTTTTTAAACGTAATATATTTTTTTATCAAACTTTGAAGGATTTAAAAAACCTACTGTATGGGAAACATCTCTCTATTGGCCAGCGCTCCAACACATTATACGTGATATCTCTAAGAGGTTGACCAATCACAACAGAGCCGGCCAGCTAACCAATCAGAGCAGACTGGGCTCTGGTTTCAGACAGAGGGTGAAAAGAGGTGCTGCAGCACAGGCAGTATGAGAACAATAAAGAGCTTTTTGAACATTAACGCATGGAGACAGGAAGAACTTAAATCTAGTCGTCCAAAGAGAAACTCAGAAACATCAGAGATGAAACGTTTCCATTTACTGCTCTGAGTCGGAGGCAATCAAAGAGTATTTCATTCACAGTGTCACTGATAAGATAGGTGTGTGTGAGTGTGAGTGTGAGTGTGAGTGTGAGTGTGTGTGTGAGTGTGTGTGTCTGATAAGATACTACTTATATAATCTCTTGCATGCTCGCGTCCAAAGGTCAGACCCCGCCCGGCAACCAATAAAGCCCTTGATAAACGTGACATCACTTGTTGCCGTGGCGCCCACCTGTCGCATGTTAAGATGAAACCTGTCCCAAACTGCTTTTGTTGGACGATATGTTATTATTTGAAGTAAGCCACATTTTTTTCATCTTAAAGAGCAAGTACCACAATAAATGAGTACTCAAGAACAGGCATTGCGTCGTGAAGAGAATAGTAACAAATATCCTTTTTGAATAAAGCATGAATGAAATAAGAAGGCAGAACCAAAACAATAATATAAATGGACTTTTGGGCTCTAAAAGTAACAAAACACTCGTCTCTTAAACCCAAAACTGCAGCTCTGGACGTTTGTTGACGTTAGAATGAGCAAAGTCCATATATATCGTACGATAGGTCAAAAACGTTTGATGATATAATGTTATCATAATAATATAATAGCATAATAGTCCAAGTATCCCAAAGAATTTTTTTTTAAAGAATATTCAGACAGTGGAATAGCAACGGGAAAGTAGTATTAAATAATATCCTTAATAAAACGCAGACTTCTGAGCTAAAAGGAAAGATGGAATAAATATGTTTAATAATGAATGAGAAATGTTATTTTATGAGCCTTGTTTTGACCAAAAGTGCACAGTAACAACGTTAAATATGAGCAACCCTTTTGCATTCAGTTCAAACCCAGAATATTATCACACCGGAGCTGTGGATGATGATTAGATTACATCAATCAAACCCATAATATCATATATTATATAATAAATCCAGCCTAATAACAAGTCTCATTTTCATTTCTGCAGCATCACCTGAACCAGCAGGGGATGGAAACATGGAGTAGACATGGAGTAGACATGGAGTAGACATGGAGTAGACATGGAGTAGACATGGAGTAGACATGCAGTAGACATGGAGTAGACATGCAGTAGACATGGAGTAGACATGGAGTAGACATGGAGTAGACATGTTAAATAATGAATAAAGGATGTTATTTTTAACATGTGATATGTCTACAGTCTCTCCAAAAGGTCCAAGGCTTATTCTTGATCGTGTTGATCACTTAACTGTCTGATTATTATCATTGAGTTCACTTGTTTTCCTGCAGATGAATGCATGAAATACAGACAATAAGCGTATTATTCTTCATTTCTCTGATGGCAGGTTTAATTGTTGCCACACGTATTTATGTAACACTTCACTTCCAGTCAGCAGAAAGACATTTATAGAGATGTCATGTGTTGTATTTCAGTGTAATTGATGCAGTGAAATGTCAGTGTGTGAATGCATTAAGTTTGGCCTTTCATTAACCGCCAGAGATCCCAGGGTCCACCTCGGTCTGCTGGAGAGGAACAGGATATCTTTGTTGGCGCTTCGCTCACGAGGAAAAATTAAATTAAGAATGAAATCACAGTGTTTCTGAAGGGACGAAGAAGTAAGGGGACAATACGAACAGCTTTAAGGTCTTTCTGATGTCTTTAGGCAACAAAAAAAGACAAGAAAACCGTAAAAACTCACAGCTGAAGAGATGGAATCCTCAAGATCAAACGCTCACTAGTTCCTGCTTTTCCAATTTGTTCATTTGAAGCTTTTCTCCGTTTTTAATCGTTGTAAAAAGGGAATATCTTTTGGTTTTTGACAGCTGGGTGGAAAGGTTCTCATGAACTAAGTTCTAGTTCCGGATTGTTTTGGTGTGAACGCAACATTTCAAGAACTATATCTGAACTATACTGGGAAAAGTACTCCGGTGTGCAGCCCTTATAACGTAAATGTAACATTCCTTAAGAGTTGTGTACTTCTTCTTATGGCTGCATATTCATGATGTAAGGGTTCATCTGAAAGGTATATCTTCTATTCACAATAGTTCTACCTAGTTGCTGCTTGATTCTATGTCAAATCGGTTTACTTTGGACATCTGTAACCCCAGACAGTTTTGATGCTGCAGGCCGACAGTTGGAGGAATATCCTAAATTGTTTGTTATTCTATAAAAACAAAGCTTTAGTGTTATTATTACCTTCCTCCCTCCCTCCCTTTCCTCTCCCCTCATTCCTTCCTGAGCTCCCTGCAGTGGAAACATTAAAATGCAATGCAGTCAGCTGTTTAAAATCCTCTGTCTTCTCTCTGTCTTTCTCCATACATGGCTGAGCTGTGAGGAAACGCAGCTGAAATCTGACACTGAGAGCGAGTCTGCAGCAATGTGACATATCAATCTGAAGAGGAGGAAGAGGAGGAAGAGGAGGAGGAGGAAGAGGGGCTAATGAGAAAATCAATACCGAGGCTGCCTTTCATGCATCTTGCAAAAAGAATATAAGAGGCTGCAGTGAAATGGGAATCATGCATGGTGTCATCATGTGAACATCGTGCTAACAGCTGCAGCTACATGAGCATAATGTAAGGATTTTCCAACCTGGAGAAGAAGAAGAAGAAGAAGAAGAAGAAGAAGAAGAAGAAGAAGAAGAAGAAGAAGAAGAAACTTCTACAGCAGTCCTGTGATATTCCCCCTGAGAGCTCCGATGCTCAGTGGAGACTTTTAAGTGTACTTTATGCTGCTGTGATCGAAGTATTAGTCCAATAATCAACAAACATGTGTATTCTAATATCTACATTTGCTCATATGTATCTGTTTTCATTGTCAACTGAATATGTTGGGTGATTAGCAAAAAGAGGGATTCAAAGATGTTAAATTGGGCCCAGGATGCTTTTAATTGGCATTGTTTTATCACTTTACGTTGAATTTAAGTCCATGTAGACTTCCATGATGTTATACAAGGTGATGAGTGTACTAATCAAATAATCATCAAACTCTCTGTTTCCTATCATAGTAAACTGAATATTTCTGCTTTGCCACGTGCAAAAATACTTTGGGCTGTAGTAACTTTATGGCAGTATTTTGATTTTGAGCACCTCAATGTTGATCCAAACATTGGAAAGGGTTGTCAATAATGAGATAAAGCCATGTCTACAGCCTTTAATAACAGCACTGTGATGGTCCTGGTGCATACTGTAGTACTGCTATGTTCCTATCTCCTACACTGCTTTTGTCTCTTTGTTATCATTGTAAACTACATATCCTGGGTCTGCAGTTTGCAAAAAAGGAATTTGAAGCCTTCTGTTGACACTTTCTGATGCCATTATTTACACTCAAATGTTAATGAAAACATTGTTAAGATAGTCAATGGTCACATAATGCAAAGGCTGCAGCCCCTATAAAGTCAATTTAACATTTGTGTCATTTAACTTGGTGCGTACTGCGTAGTAATGATTTCTGATGGGGAATGATTCTACCCATGTGCCAGAAATAGTGATTTTATGACATTTCAGTGTACTTTTTGAGATCTTTAACCTCCATTTAGACAGTTTTGATGCTTTATCTGAAGGCCTACAGTTTGAATGTTTTATTTCTAGATTTACTTGGCAAAGAATTGGAGAAATACCATAAGAAAGCCACAGTTTTCCAAAGCATGCCACTTTTTGACATCTTTAACCTCCATTTGGACAGTTTGTATGCTTTATCTGGATGCCTACTTACATTTAAACAGTTGTAATGCTTTATTTCTAGATCTACTGAGGAATACCATAAGAAAACCACAGTTCTTCCAAGACACCCCCCCTCTCATCATGACTGTAAAACATGTGGACTTGAACTTGTGACATTTTGCGGCTCCACACTTTTTCCTCCACAAAAAGCTCCAGAGACACCGAGCAGCAGCGACTCAAACACCCGGCGGAGGTGCACCGGAGCCCGGGCACAGCGACCCGGAGCTCCCCGGTGAAATTTGACTCACCCTCGGATAACTCCAGCTCCAATTCGGCCAGTCTGGCCCGAACCTCCGCCGGCAGAGGAACCGGGTCCCGGTCCGCCATCCTGCAGCAACACACCGGGGTAAATCTCCCTTTTTCCCGGTGTTTATCCTGCTTTTCTGCGTGTTTTCTCTGCTAAACCTCCCCGAAATATCCACAGTGATTCAGGCTGAGTCTCTGCTCCGTGTGGCAGCAGCTGAAGGTCTGCAAACAGCTGCGTCAAACTGCGTAAAACCACGATGAAAGGTACTTCCGGTGGAATCATTAAGAAAATAAAAGTCCGAGTGGTAGGCTTTTATATATTTTTTCATCGTTGAGAACGTTTGGGTTTTAAAATACTTCATTACAAGTTAAGTTAATGTACACATTAATTAATTTCACGCAAAAAAAAATCTTACGTTAACAAAAAAATGTAGACTTTTAATTTGTTAAATAATTGAGAAAGTTTGGTTAAAAAAAATAAACGTCTTTAAAAAATCCTTAATAGCAAGTTAAATAATGTATTAATTAATACATTTCACACAAGAAAAATCCCTGCGGTAACAAAAATAATCCGATTGGTAGGCTTTTATTTATGTTTATCGTGGTGAAAATCCTCCTCTTTTTTAACTTAAAAATACTTAATTACAATTTAAATGAATGTTTAATTAAATTTTACAGGAGAAAAATACCTACATCAACAAAAAACATGTTAGAAATGTTCAAGATTAAGATATAAATAAATAATACTTAAAGGTAGGGTAGGTAAGAATGGAGAAACCAGCTCGAGTGCGCTAGAATTTGAAAATACACAACCGGAAAAAATCTGCCCCTTCCTTCAGACTTCCTTACAGAGCCCCTCCTCCAACACACACGGACGCGCACATGACCAATGAGGGCACGAGATAAGTTTGTGCACAGATGGAAGGCTGACAGGCAGGTAGGCCATCCAGTTACTTTAGCCGGGTTGGCTCAGATGATTGATCGTGCTTTTTACAGCGCCACGGCTTCCACAGATGACAGAATATTTTTTTGTATGTATTTATTGTCAAAGCATTTAATGTATTCATTGCTATCGGGATGTTAAGAGCATTCCATGGAATATAACAAAAAGTGTTTCTGAAGTGAATTACCTATACCCCACCTTTAAGAACTGTTTATTTATAAAGTCAATCAATTCCGTGCATTAAAATAAGATAAGTAGCACATTTTTCATATTTAGAAAGCTGGAAGAAATACCCCTATTGGTTATGAAAATGGCTGAAATTTACTTTTTCTCTAAACTATTTTTAATTGTTGTTTAAAGCTCCCATGTCATGCTTTTNTAAGAACTGTTTATTTATAAAGCCAATCAATTCCGTGCATTAAAATAAGATAAGTATAGATAGATAAGTAGCACATTTTTCATATTTAGAATGCTGGAAGAAATACCCCTATTGGTTATGAAAATGGCTGAAATGTACTTTTTCTCAAAATTATTTTTAAATTGTTGTTTAAAGCTCCCATGTCATGCTTTTCTGGTTATTACCCGTCCCCTTGTATGTTATGTAGCTTTTTCTGCATGTAAAC
>NW_011346200.1:0-4847 GCF_000735185.1 Notothenia coriiceps | reverse complement strand
AAGGTTCTCTGTTCCTGGTTCACTTATATTGTATTTGGTCTAAACTGCTTGTGTTGCATCAGCAGCATACTGTATGAGCAATATGTATGAGAATTGCGATAGTTCTCGCATCATATTTAGCAGCATATTGAAAAAGCTATATATACTTCTGTTTGGCAAATACAGTGCAGATACATCATTTACACCAATGACTCCAAGCCAACCAGAAACCGTCTTCTGCGCTGTCCAACTGATCTATTGTTTTCAAGGACATGCACGCACGCACACACACACACACACACACACACACACACACACACACACACACACACACACACACACACACACACAGCCGACACATCTGACAGTCTTTGAAGTTGTAAAAGTGTTTTCTCTCTTTCTCTCATGTCGTTTAATCTTTTTGTTTCCTCCTTCATCTGTGACTCACTTGTGTCTGTCAGTCACCCCGCTAACAAAGACACGTTGTTACTGCAGCTCATTTAAAAGCATGTCGTCTGGTAAGATGGGTGCTCTTTCAGAGAGTCGGGGAAAAAAACACATTGATCTATGGAAAATAAGATATAAATGAGACTTTCTGTGAATAGCGTGGAGCTGTTTTATTGTGCGGAGAGAAGGGAACATTTTTTAATATATTTGCTCAGAAGAACTCAGTAATCATGGAAATCAGGCTTTAAATCGATGTTAATGCCAGCTAGAGGCACACTGTTTCTGCTTATGGCATATAGAGCATCATAGGTGTATGAATAATTCCTGTATTTTTAGATATACCAATATACCAACATCTTGTTTTTGTAGTTTTTGTTTGTCATAAGGAAACATATTGCAGTAAAAAATAAGGTTACTGTATTCCCTTTCAAAAACAAATCAGATTACTGTTACATTTCTAAAAACGGTTGATTACTATCAGGATTACATTGCTTTTAACTAGTTATTTAAAACGTAATACAAGTTCAAAGTCACCCTCCCAACCCTGTATATTTAGAAATAAATTCATACACACAGAAACATTTCTTCTCTAAAATGAAAACAATCCAAGCACAAATAGATTTGAGATCCTCTTTATCTCCAACAAGAAAGCTAGATTTGACTGCTCTGTGTTGCAGTCTGTCGAGGAAGTTCACATACATTTTTTGCAGAAAAAAATCCCCGTTGATTCACGAAATCTGTTGCTAAAAATGTCAGGGGGGATTATTGATCATGTTTCCTCCTGCAGCAGGGTTAGAATTATTATTCTTTCTTTCTTACAACTATTGATAAATCCAGAAATCAGTCATGCAGGAATGTGGATAAAACAGATAACAGATTAAGGTTAATAGTTTCAGGGTATATGCAGGAATCCTGAAGTCAGATGTAATACCTTTTAAGACCCTTTCCATACATTTGAAGACCTCATCGCCACTTGGAGATCTAACCGGTTACCTTGGCGAGACACTTTACCTCACATTCACTATATACAGTATTGATTGTCCTTCCTCCTTATCTTCCAACCATTTGGACGCAGACTTGCATTTCCCCATAACGATGTTGGTGAGCAACCGGCGTAAACGGGCCTTCGCACGCTATCAAGCAATGAGCATGCGATGTCATGTTCAGATGACGTCACATCCAACGGGATGCCATAAATAAACTACACAGAATCACACTACACAGCTACGCAATGATTACATTCAGGCAGACTTTAGAATACAACCTCTTTGGACCATGTATATACTTATTGAAAACAAGCTACAAAATGTAATACCTTGGAAAATGCACTTTAATACTTTTGAATAGCCTTAATTTTCGCTAAATTGATTCATCAACTTTTAATACTTTTTAAGACCCCACGGACACCCTGAGTTTACTCTCCTATTTTATAATAACAATAATAATAATAATAATAATAATACATTTAATTGTTATAGCGCTTTTCCTGGTGCTCAAAGACGCATGACTTTTATGTTTTTTTAATGACAGTGTTGTGAATTCGGTGTTAATCAAGGTAGCTCAATTAGTCCTGCTGGCACTTTCGGGTGGCTGGCATTCCTCAACCCAAACTCACATATTACCTCAAGACAGGCTGGAATGAATCATTACAAATCAAATGTTTTGGACAACAATAACCGAACAACACCAACATCCCTCTTTCAGCAGTAACTGTGCAGTCTTTTCCAAGCAGTTGCGATTAGAGTGGAAATCAATTTGAGGTGCCCACGGCTAAAGTGATATCATTACGTTTACTCCGGGCTGAATAATGGATGGCTGCATCATTATATGGGGAAGTAATGGGACGAGACAAAGCACAGGTAGACGGCCCGCAGCAGGTGAGCGCTATAATTAATGTTTGGCCTACTGGCGCACACATATGTACAGATGCATAGATTATAACAGTGGCGAGCCATGACTTTTATACCTAGGCCCTCTGACCCCCACCCCTTCCCTCGAGTTATTACGTCACAGCGTATACTTCAGCGGAATATCAAAATAACGGCCCGGGGTGCAAAACGCATCGATGAAAGCGACCCTCTACCACACAAAACAACACCTGTAAATAACCCTATTTGTGTTCTTTGAAATTGAAAAGGATAGTACATTGTGTTTGTTACTTTCGTTGCAGTTGTATGTCTTAAGTGTAATTTGGCATGCTTTTATTTTGAAGGCGGGTTAACGGTGTTGACAGGAAGTTGTTGTTGCTATGGAAACAAGAAACGTTTCACAGCGGGCGGAACTTGTACATATTGAGATATTTGTGATACCTTGTTAGTGACCAATGTGCTGCAGGGAACCAATAACATAATGTGTCTCTTGATTTAAAGCATTTTTAATTATCAGAGGCAGAATTATTGTCTACGTTTTTTTCAACTGGTCATTAGTTTCTGGCTGTGAGTCATTTTATTATAAACACGTGTTGCCTCATTTTGCACAGCAGTTGGTTGCCACTTTTTTTTGTCGTAAAATAAGGGCCACAACTTTTTTAAATAAAATGACCCACTCTGCAGGTTTCAATTAGGTTAAAATGTCTTTCTTCTACTAGAAAATAGATAATTTGTTAATAATTGATATTAGATGATATTTCCTCCTGTCCGTTATAAAGTAAATCTGACAACAAATACATTTAGCTGAAGTTAGTCAAATATAATTAGTCTTTCAAAAAAGTGTGGATAATTTGAAATAATATACAAGTGTCCGGAAAAACATGAATTTCATGAGCCATTTTAACCAACATTAGGTTAGCTATGTTAGCTCGAAATTAGATAATTTAAGCTACTACCTAAGAGTAACTCGGATTTAGCATTTGTAGCATGTAGCAATTATTTGGAAAAACAAAAATTGCATTATGAGCCATTTTAACTAACATTAGGTTTTCCAATATAGTTCAAACTATCATAGATCATATAAGTAACTACTAAAGAGTAACTAGCAAGAGTGAAATGTGCAAAAAAAATAATACATTTGACTTGATTAAACACGTGCAGTTCTGTATTGAGTGATTAGAAACAGGAAACAGTAACCATCCAAAGTGATTTATTGTTAAACGTGAAATGATTGACATTGTTCCTGTCTGTACTCAATCTGATGTAATGTTACTGAAGGTTTAAAGGTACATTGAGGCAAACTACAAAAATATACTAAAACAATTTTGAATTGGTGCTCATCAATGCACAAAGGTCATTTCAAGTTAACAAACACATTTAATTTAATGAATGCTACTTTATAGCAGTGCAGCATAATGTACAGGTATATTAGTTAATTAGGAAAACACAAAAACTGCTCAGACGGTGGTGCTCCATGTTATCCTGAAAATCTGATCCACACGAACAGACAAGGCAGTAGCATCTAAAATCAGCTCCTGCAGACACAAGAACAAGAAAATACAGTATATGTAGTTTATTTGAAGTATGCATACGGGTGTTTACAGATATGGCCGGTATTAAGTCAAATATCATACTTTATGAAATTCCAACCAACACATTACAAAAAACCTCTTGTCACAATGAATTCATCTTGTCTTTTTAACTTGCTGACAATGGCTGGCAGCTCCAAACATCGCTGTACATTCTTAAATATACGTTTTTTTAAGATAAGGTGATCACATACTGGTGATCAAAATATTCAGTTTCTTCACTGAAAACTTTATTTCAAGTTATGACCTAATAACAGTTGATTCAAAAGCTTAAAAACAAGTTTCTTGACGCTGACGGGGCTATGCAAAGTAATAGCAATTACGCGTAAACCCGAAGTACCAACACGTAATACTGCAATGTTGAAGTTCCTAGACCAATGTGGGAAAATACATGAATCCTATTTAATGTATGATATATAAACAGCATAACAGTTGTACAGCTGTGCTTGTACATATGATGTTATATTGCAAATGACAGTATAATAGGCCTGTATAGATTCAGAACCAAACGTCCTATGCCAGACAGATATAGCTTTTCCCACCTCACTGTATTTAAATGACACAGTGCCAGCTGCTTACCGCTCCTTTCAAGTTGTTACCCCATCAGACAATACTTAGGGAGATGAATGGATTTTCTCGCACTGAAAAACCACTTATTACCATACTGTGTCATCCACATTCCCTTCCTCTCTGCCCTTCCTCTTTCCCTCCGCCCATCTTTCTGGTCCATCTCTTTCTCTATTCCTCTCTCCATCTGTTTCTCGTGATGCATTTGTCCTCCCTCCACCACTTTGTCCTTCCTTTCCTCCTTTCAGAAGATGGACTGTCGTTTTGCTTTTCATTATTCTCCACTCATCCTTGCCTATCCAACACACACACACACACACACACACACACACACACACACACACACACACACACACACACACACACACACACACACACACACACACACACACACACA